>NC_136262.1:122405833-122588333 GCF_964187855.1 Myxine glutinosa
AGGAGGGAGGATTTTGGTGAGGAGGGGGGGATTTTGGTGAGAGGAGGAGGGGGGATTTTGGTGAGAGGAGGAGGGGGGGATTTTGGTGAGGAGGAGGAGGGGGGGGGATTTTGGTGAGGAGGAGGAGGGGGGAGGATTTTGGTGAGGAGGAGGAGGAGGGAGGATTTTGGTGAGGAGGAGGGGGGGATTTTGGTGAGAGGAGGAGGGGGGGGATTTTGGTGAGAGGAGGAGGAGGGGGGATTTTGGTGAGAGGAGGAGGGGGGGATTTTGGTGAGGGGAGGAGGAGGGGGGATTTTGGTGAGAGGAGGAGGAGGGGAGATTTTGGTGAGAGGAGGAGGAGGGGGGATTTTGGTGAGAGAAGGAGGAGGGGGGATTTTGGTGAGAGGAGGAGGGGGAGATTTTGGTGAGAGGAGGAGGGGGGAGGATTTTGGTGAGAGGAGGAGGGGGGAGGATTTTGGTGAGAGGAGGAGGGGGGGTTTGGTGAGAGGAGGAGGGGGGGGGGGTTTGGTGAGAGGAGGAGGGGGGGGGGGGATTTTGGTGAGAGGAGGAGGGGGGAGGATTTTGGTGAGAGGAGGAGGGGGGAGGATTTTGGTGAGGAGGGGGGGGATTTTGGTGAGAGGAGGAGGGGGGGATTTTGGTGAGAGGAGGAGGGGGGATTTTGGTGAGAGGAGGAGGGGGGATTTTGGTGAGAGGAGGAGGGGGGGATTTTGGTGAGGAGGAGGAGGAGGGGGTATTTTGGTGAGGAGGAGGAGGAGGGGGGATTTTGGTGAGAGGAGGAGGGGGGGGGATTTTGGTGAGAGGAGGAGGAGGGGGGATTTTGGTGAGAGGAGGAGGGGGGGATTTTGGTGAGGGGAGGAGGAGGGGGGATTTTGGTGAGAGGAGGAGGAGGGGAGATTTTGGTGAGAGGAGGAGGAGGGGGGATTTTGGTGAGAGAAGGAGGAGGGGGGATTTTGGTGAGAGGAGGAGGGGGAGATTTTGGTGAGAGGAGGAGGAGGGGGGGATTTTGGTGCGAGGAGGAGGAGGGGGGGATTTTGGTGAGAGGAGGAGGAGGGGGGGATTTTGGTGAGAGGTGGAGGAGGGGGGGGATTTTGGTGAGAGGAGGAGGGGAGGATTTTGGTGAGAGGAGGAGGGGGGGATTTTGGTGAGAGGAGGAGGAGGGGGAATTTTGGTGAGAGGAGGAGGAGGGGGGATTTTTGTGAGAGGAGGAGGAGGGGGGGATTTTTGTGAGAGGAGGAGGAGGGGGGATTTTGGTGAGAGGAGGAGGAGGAGGGATTTTGGTGAGAGGAGGAGGAGGGGGGATTTTGGTGAGAGGAGGAGGGGGGGGGGTTTGGTGAGAGGAAGAGGAGGGGGGAGGATTCTGGTGAGAGGAGGAGAGGGGAGGATTTTGGTGAGAGGAAGAGGAGGGGGGAGGATTCTGGTGAGAGGAGGAGGGGGGAGGATTCTGGTGAGAGGAGGAGAGGGGAGGATTTTGGTGAGAGGAGGAGGGGGGATTTTGGTGAGGAAGGGGGTATCTTTGGTGTTGTTCGGCAGCCTACTCCATCAGTTGTGACTCGCATAATGGTAACTCGTCATTCATTCATTCCACTGCTGGTCGCAACATTGCTGTGAGCGCAGTTGTGCCGCAAATGCAGTGGTCCCTGTACATTCCTTTGGGTTAGAACAGGAGATGCTAACTTGTCCGGAGTGCCAGAAATGGCTCGACTACTCTGCGAAAGATGGTGTGGGATCCACCAGCAATGCTAGCGGACAGGCCACTCGGCTTAATATCTATCCAACGGACGGCAGACTTTGTATTGCAATTCCCCATTTGGGAAGCATCAATCCGACAGTTTCTAGTTGGGTCGGGAGTCAAACTTAGGCTAAATTATTTTTTATTTTTTATTTTGTTTGTGTACAGAATCGAGGCTCTCATGTAAGAGCGAACACATTGAACATGAAAACATGCACAGACACATAAAACATACAATGAAGGGAGCGGGAGACAAGAGGGGGAGGGAGAGGGAAGCACACAAGCACAACAACAGTAGAGAAAAGGGACGTCGGTAGATCTGTGGAAGGGGGAGGGATGGGGAGGAGGGAGGGGTACACGGTATAAAGCAAATTAACACTTCTAGGAATTTCAGGAAAGAAGTTGGGGATTGAAAGAGGTAGATCTGGGGTGTTTTAACGGGGGTATAAAAGATCAAGGTTTTGGATGGGGGAAGATAAGAGACGGTGGTGAACAGCCGTTTTAAAGACCTGGAGGGAGGAGTGGGATTGAAGAGAGTGAGGGAGTTTGTTCCAGAGGCGGGAGAAAAGAGGAATGAAGGAGTGAAGGTGAACAGAGTCTTGATTTTGCCAGTTTCACCAGAAGAGGGTTGTTAGCAGATCTTGTGCATCCTGCAGCAAAATTTGGGGGACAGAGCACAGACAGAGCTCGGGGACCAAGGCCGGAGAGGAATCGGTAGAAGGCAGAAAGACCACCAACCACCTGCCTGCGGTGAGAGAGAGAGAAAGTCCCTCGGAGTTAGCTTCATCACGGGAGATTCCTATGATTCTGAAAGGTTTGGTTTCAACAGCGTGAAGACGAGCTCGGTGTGAGGCAGCAGCACCAGCCCAGAGGGGAGAACAGTATTCCATTGAGCTGCGGATGAAAGCTTTGTATGTGGTGAGGAGCTCAGGTGTGCCAAGGAAGGACTTCGCACGATGGAGGATGCCCATTCGGCGACTGGCTTTGGAGGCCAGCTTGGAAATGTGGTTTTCCCAGGAAAGATCATGGCAGATAGTGAGACCCAAAAGCTTGAGTGACGGAACTTATTCGAGAGGGTTGTTGAGAATGTCGATTGGAGGGTTGTCCAGTCGGTCTTTTTGGAGAGACATAGTGAGAGTGTGAGATTTGTCAGGGATGAAAGACATGTTCCACTTGTTTGACCAGTCTGTGATTTTGTCCAGGTCTGCAGAGAGTGAGGAGGCTGCAGACTGCCGATCTGAGGGATGAGGTATGGAGCGGCAGAGAGTGGAGTCATCAGCAAAGAGATAGAGAGGATTTTCCAGAGAGTCGGAGAGATCATTGATGAAGACCAGAAAAAGCACAGGGCCCAGAACACTGCCTTGGGGAACTCCAGCCTGAACAGGAAGGGGAGATGAGAGAAACCTATTCAGGGCCACACGTCGACTACGACTAGAGAGGAAGTCCGCAAGCCATGCGTGGAGATTTCCATGGATACCATAGGAGGAGAGTTTGGTGAGCAGAGCGGGGTGCCAGACCATATCGAAGGCACGAGATATGTCAAGGGAGACGGCTCTAATTTCCTGTTTGGCATTGAGGACCTCCATCCATTGTTGAGACAGCAGAAGCAGCATGTCCAGAGTAGAATGACCTGGTACTGGAGCTTAAAGGTAAGAGTGCTACCTGTGGAGTATCCTCTTGCACTTCATCTTGTTGGTGATGTTCAATCAACAGCCATTCTTGGTCACACAAACACGCCTTCCTGTTTCATAATTCTGACCTTTTGGATTTCCCTGACAGTTTGGTGACCCTTAAATGAAAGAGCCTCGTTTGCAGGAGCCGCCGTTGCCAGACGTAGTGCTCTTTGCGGTGTGAGGGTTTCCAAAAAATATCAGATTTGGATATTTTTTATTTGTTCGTGCACTGCTGTGTCTTAGAGGATGGAGGTCGATTTTAATAAACGTCATTTATCCTGAGACTGGTGTCATGAAATTGCTTCCGGGTGGCTCGGCACAAGTTAAAGTGGTTTATTACAATTTGCAAAATTGTGTTCGTACTGGGACTTTGTTTGAATGTTTGAATATTTGTTTTCACCGGCGATGTTTGTAGGTTTGCAGAACGATCACAAAGTTATTATGGGGGAAATTGAACAAGGTCTACACATTCTGCATTCAAATGACAATCCTGAAACGTACCAAAGAGGACCGCAAGTGTATTCCAACCCCCATACGATGCCAAGACCTTTCGCCAGTGTGGACACTGTGACTGCCGGATCGCCGGCGCACACGGCGGTGAGATTCCACCTTGGAAATTTCAGAATTGGGAAGGAGGGAGAGTTTTGGAGAGGACATAAGGGTGGAGAGTAATGGAAGGTTAGGATTGGTTGAGTGGTTGTTGTTGTTGTTGAAATTGTGATGGATTCCATGACGATTTCAGAACTTCTATTCTGTCCCACATCAGGACAACTTCCCTTCTCTGTGGCAAAACCCAACAGCAGTCTGTATTGTCGTGGATCGGTGTATATCTATATTATATTAGCCGTAGGTGATTCTGTCTGTCTGTCTGTCTGTCTGTCTGTCCGGGGGTGTAGCTTACTCCGTTTTAAGAGTAGCTCCATCCATTCTGGGAGAGGCTTCGTAAACAAATAATAATATACACCATTTTATTAACTCGCATAGCTTTGAGGCCTGTTTAGTTAGGCCCGTGCTGTCTTGCTCTCTCACAGTTTTATTTCAACTCTAATTCGATATATCATTTCATTTTTCACAGTCGCTAACATAGTTTTAGACTCGGTGGAAAAATCACGGGAAGAAAATTTGATGAAAGTTTCCGTTTATAGAACGAAATGAATCCTCAAAGGCTTGTAACATGCCTTTATCTCCAATGTAACTCTCCATCTGATTTCATTTGTATCGATGGTTTTAGACTCGGCAATAATTGGGAACATTCATGCACACACAGGAAAATGCAACAGACGGCAACATGTCGATATATATTAAAAATTCGCTTTTTCTTTTCCGTTAAGATATATTACTTTTCCGTTTGATGACAGTCATCACAAAAACGTCAACAATGATGCCGACATATATTTCTTCGTTCTTATTTCATTCAACATTATTAGCCGGAAGTAAATGTTCACGTGTTCATTTCACGTGTGCAAAAACAAACTCCATTTCACGTGTGCATGGACGTGTCATTCACATGTGTAAAATAAATAAATTAACAGATGGGAAATTGCTGAGAGATATTTCGTTTGGAGCAATTATACACCACCCAAAGGAAAAATTTCACCGAGAAACCGAGCGAATTCACCGAGCGAATGTCATCGAATTTCACCCAGTTTCAGGAAATTACCGAGAGATATTTCTTCGTTTTTATTTTATTAGTTACCAACCGAAAGCACCCGGCGTTGCCTGGGTTCTTTTTTAATTAATTTACTACTATAATTCAGCTTATACTCGCGGCCGTAGAATATTGACTACTATAATTCAGCTCAGCTTTTAATTGCGAAATGGGCCCAGCCCGACCGAGGCGGCCTCGACCAGCCTCGCCACCTAACCTATAACCTTCCCGGGCCCGTCCCGACATTTTTAGTTATTTTTGAATGAATTTACTACTATAATTCAGCTTTTACTCGCGGCTGTAGACTTTTGATGACTGATTCAGCTCAGCTTTTAATTGCGAAATGGGCCAAGCCCGACCGAGGCGGCCTCGACCAGCCTCGCCACCTAACCTATAACCTTCACGGGCCCGTCCCGACATTTTTAGTTCTTTTTGAATGAATTTACTACTATAATTCGGCTTTTACTCGCGGCCGTAGACGATTGACTACTATAATTCAGCTCAGCTTTTAATTGCGAAATGGGCCCAGCCCGGCCGAGGCGGCCTCTACCGGCCTCGCCACCTAGCCTATAACCTTCTCGGGGCCCGTCCCGAGATTTTTTGTTGCAGAGGTTTCCTCTATCTTTCACCATTCAGGAGATTAGATTAGCGCGTGCAGACAAACAAACAAACGAACAAACAAAAACTTTCTTTTACATAGTCACGTGAAAAAGTAAGTACACCCCATGTAAAGTTTTGACTTTTTCAACATATTTCAACATACAACTATTTGATCTTCATTTCAACAATATTGATAGGTAAAGGTGATATAATGTAACAAATATCATGAAACATTTACATTTTGTAGGCCATTGTATAATTTAAATAAACATAAATGCAAATTTCGCATGTGGAAAAAGTAAGTACCTGAGATGTGTCAGATGTGCCTGAGATATTGCCCAGATGAGAAATAAAACAAATAAATAATTAATAATGGAAATAAATAAATAATAATCATAAAAAAATTACATAATGAATCAATTCGCTAATATAACACACAAACCACCACCATTTCATCAGAATCTGTAACTAAATTTTTTTTTTTTTTTTGTCATTGATCGAATAATTAAATAATTAATCGATTAATTGATTAATCAATGAATCAAAAATTGCCTTTGCAGCCAAATCACTTGGTCATTTGCATGTCCAAATATCATCTTCCTAACTCAAAAGGTGCCTGAGATAATGCCTAGAAGAGAAAGAAAACAAATGATTAATAATGAAAATAAATAAAGAATCATTAAAAAATTAAATTATTAATCAATTCGGTCATAGAACACATAAACCACCACCATTTCATCAGAATCTGTAACTTGGAAAAAAAATTTTTTTTAGTCATCAATCGAACAATTAAATAATTAATCGATTAATTGATTAATTAGTAAATCAAAAATAGCCTTTGCAGCAAAATCACCTGGTCATTGGCATGTCCAAATATCAGCTTCCTCACTCAAAAGGTGCCTGAGTTAATGGTCAGAAGAGAAAGGAAATTTAATGAAATAAGTACTTAATTAATCGCTAATAATTAAATAACTCCTCAATTAATTGATTAATCAAAAAACCAAAAATAATGTTTTTGACAAAGGACTTGCTCACTATTGTGCCAAAATTTCAGCTTCCTAGCTCAAAGGATGGCTGAGATATAGCCCGGACAAACAAGAAAGCAAGAAAACAAACAAACAACCAGAGTGAAAACGGAGTACTCCCTTTCAGCGTGCGTCATTGCCGAGCCCCCTTCGGTGCCCGGCAGTGACGATATGCAGCGCCTGGAGATGGCATTGGAAAGGTACGGTGTACAAAAACGAGATGTGTGTGTGGGTGTGCACGCACATGCATTCACACGTCATCAGAAGTAAATACATTGTGTGGATGACATCATTTGTGCATCTGATAAATTGGTAGTAACCATTTTGTGAAACTGAATGTGTAGGTGCAGCATCTAACTCAATATGTCGAAATGTCACACACGTCCATGCCCGTGGGATTCCCACGGGTGACCCCACTAGTATATATATATATATATACTAGTTTGGCTTGGCTCAGCTCGCTATGCACGCCTCACCACGCGTCATTGCAGAGGAATGGGCTTATTTTAGCTGAGGATAATGACTGTACCTGAGTTGCTGTGTTGTCATGAGTTACACCAATCATAATACAAACAATTATTTTTCACAAATTTATTTGTAGTGTTTGTGATATTACATTTTTATAAGCAATTTAGGTTGAAGATTAAGGTTGAAAAAATATATAAAATTGAAAAAAGAACACCCAAGCACATACATACGGGAGGGGTAGGTGCAGACTGGAAGTTTGGGACGATTACACCTCACCACCATATAATTCAAAACACCTCACCACCAAGTGATTCAAAACACCTCACCACCACGTAAATTCAAAACACCTCACCACCACGAAATAAAAAACACCTCACCACCACGTGATTCAAAACGCCTCACCACCACGTGATTCAAAACGCCTCACCACCACGAAATAAAAAACACCTCACCACCACGTGATTCAAAATGCCTCACCACCACGTGATTCAAAACGCCTCACCACCACGTGATTCAAAACCTCTCACCACCACGTGATTCAAAACGCCTCACCACCACGTGATTCAAAACGCCTCACCACCACGTGATTCAAAACGCCTCACCACCACGTGATTCAAAACGCCTCACCACCACGTGATTCAAAACGCCTCACCACCACGTGATTCAAAACGCCTCACCACCACGTGATTCAAAACGCCTCACCACCACGTGATTCAAAACGCCTCACCACCACGTGATTCAAAACGCCTCACCACCACGTGATTCAAAACGCCTCACCACCACGTGATTCAAAACGCCTCACCACCACGTGATTCAAAACGCCTCACCACCACGTGATTCAAAACGCCTCACCACCACGTGATTCAAAACGCCTCACCACCACGTGATTCAAAACGCCTCACCACCACGTGATTCAAAACGCCTCACCACCACGTGATTCAAAACGCCTCACCACCACGTGATTCAAAACGCCTCACCACCACGTGATTCAAAACGCCTCACCACCACGTGATTCAAAACATTTCACAACCATGGAAAAAGTTTGATGGAGACCAAGTAGTTCAGTGACAACACAGACACTGCCCAGAAATGTAGATATATAGATAGATGACTGACTGTACCCAAGTTTTTTTTTTGTCATGGTTTACACCAATCGTAATACAATTATTTTGCACAAATGTATTTGGAATATACTTGTTATTACATTTTATAAACAATTGAGGTTGAAAATTTCAGTTAACCATTTTTTTTTTTATTTCAAAAAAAATTAAATAAAAATACACGTAGGACAAACACACGGGAGAGATAGGTGCATACCACAAGTTTGGTACGATTTCACAAAAGTTTGAGGGAGTAGTTCAGTGACAAGACAGACTGCACAGATACATATATATATATATATATATATATATATATATATATATTGTCGCGATCCCGTCTGTGGAATGTATCCCAGCACGGAATACGGACGTAAATGTCCGGGCTTCAAGTAATCCACGTAGGGAACCAAAAGAGACGCAATAAACACAATTGTGTTTTAATCGGCCTTCTAGGGGTAAAGCACGATTATTTATTGGCTCGATCACAAAAACCATGAAAGGTAACAAAAGGTAATATGCTGCACAAGCCGGCAGGAACTGTCGGCCACAGACGCTCCAACTGGACGCAGGTAAGATCCTCGCGGCTCCAATCGACGAGCTCCGGGACTCGAAGGATACCAGGATGGAATACCACACAAGGCCGCCAGGAACGGTCGGCCAGGAGCTCCAACACGAAGCAGGCAATATAGGACTCACAGTTCCAATCTACGATCTCCGGGAATCACTCGTTCTCTTCCGGAATCACTCACTCGTACAATCCATAACTATAAACGATCAGCACCACTCGCTGTCGTGAGGCGTAACGAAAGTTCCCTCGCCTCGAGGCCTCGAACCTCCGAGCTGCGTCCGTCTCATGAGATGGCGGCCGCGCTCTCTGACCCTCCACCAATCACGTCCCGACTCGCCTCCCAATCGCGTGAGGCTCCAACGAGGTTACGTCAGTGGTGGGCGGGGCACTCATTTGGGTGAGAACAAAGGTGGTTTCACCGGGGGTTTCTCACAATATATATATATATATATATATATATATATATATATATATATATATATACGTACACACACACACACACACACAAGACAAGTCAGACACTGCACAGATATATCTATCTATAATTCCAGTAATCTCTGTCTGTACGTTTGTACGTTTGTCTGTGACCGCTGTTTCTCGACAACCACGGGTCCGATATACTTTTAACTTGCCAGGTATATTGCTGGGGACCCGAGGATGTCCTTTTCAAGGTTTCATATTAATCGGACAATTACTTACCGAGCTATGTCCAAAAAACGATTCAACCAATCAGAGAGCAGCGAACGATCGCGTGTGCCGAACGTGGCGGGCACACTCTGCCTCGGATGGCACATTTGAGAGCGTATTCATTTATTTCACGTTTGCAAACTATGTTGGCGTTAAACTATGTTTTACAACTAATAAAAACGAATTTGCGATTCATTCGCTTTCCTGCGCGTTTGTGCACGCGATGGCGATTTCTTTACCAAACTCCGGAAGCCGTTCGCTTTGGACCAAACCATTGCATGTAAATAGAGGGGGGGGATTGTCACCACTCGCAAGCCGTTCGCTTTGGACCAAACCATTTCATGTAAATAGAGGGGGGGGATATAATTTTAGATATAGATATAGTACGGGCAATGCCCTAGTATATATAATTAAGGATTTACGGTTGGGAGTGTAAAAATATTTCCTAATGAGTTCGCCAACCTCGATAAATCGAACAAATAAAAATATTCCTTTCCTCGTCCCATTATTGTGGTGCCATTACCACTACCATCATGGCTTACCATTGGTCGGTTAACCCTTAGATTTGATTGGCTGCTGTGCATGAGATTCTGAAAACGCTGCTTTGTGATTGGTCATCTTAGATAGCCCACCCCCTCATTAGCATTTAAATGGGATGGAAATCAAGGAGTTTTCTTCTTTCCTGAGGAAAGTGAACAGATGCACGTGTCACGTGTTGGTGATTGAAATGTCGAGGGAAACAAAAATGATATTTGTTTAATTATAAGAGGTTGGAGAACTGTGTGTTTTCATGTTTGTGTTCACGTTTTTTTGTTTTTTCTGGCCTTATCGACGTTCACAGAATTATTTGAATACATTTTTAAACTTGTTTTTGTGTTTTGATGGAACGATTGCTCCGATTTCATCATTACTTCTCGTTGAGACTTGCCAAAGACACCTTGTGCATGACACATGCATGTTTGGTTTTGTTTATTTTTTATTTTATTTTCTTCCATCAGGGGTTGAAACCAGGAGATGGGATTGTCGGTTTCGGATCCGTTACATTGGAGAATTTTCAAGGCCTACAGAATATTTCCTTTGTCGTGCAGCATAGTGAAGGGGTACGTACCTAGATACTTGTAACCTTTACAGACGTTTTATGTTATTTTGTTGTAACAACTGCACGTGGTAATATTCTCAGTCATTTACATAATTCTCATGATTAGTTCAAACTTTGTGCTTTTTGACGTTTCAAAAGCATGCGCCATGTTTTTGTTTTTTTTGTTTTTTTTGCGATAAACACTTGAAGGTCGTCCTTCGCACACACTGTGGGGTATTTCATGTCTCAACAGAACAGCTGATGATGTAATTCTTTAATAAATGCTTCAGCTCTGAAAATAAGTACGGTAAATAAAAATGAAAAAAACATTTCACTCGTTCCCTTTCATAGTAACTAGAACATTTGTCCTCGTGATTTTTCTTTCCTTTAAAAGGTTGATGGCCTTGCACATTGACTCAACATGTGCATTTGCTCGAGGCGTACCAATACTTTGGTCCATGAAGGTTTACTTTGGATACCATGTGTTGTGGAGGGTTGGGAGGGGGGGGGGGGGGGTAAGGAGGCATTTTTATAACTGATTAATCACTTCTCCTCCACGGGCCCGATGCATTATACAAGAAAAATAAAATTCCTGATTGAATCAACCTTTTAAAATTCCTGAGGAACAAAAAAACAAGTTAAAGAAAGCAGCAATGTACTTGCAACTGTTGTTTTGTAATCTTTTTTTATCTGTTGCTGAACTTCTGATCTTGTTTTGCGTGAAATTTAGAAAGGAGTAAATGTGAGAGTGCTGAGGGATGAAAATTTATTGGGACTCACTGTTGTGCCTCAGAAGTGGAATGGCAGAGGATTGCTTGGGTACGTATTCTCACCAACGTCAGAAAAGATCTCCATTTGAGCATTACAGATTTGTTGAACAACATTACGTTTAGCAACAAGGTGCTAGAATTATTGATTGTTATCGATTGCATGGGGGGATGGTGGGGCGCCTTTTGGCGGTGCTGGCGGGCTGCTTTTTACTTGTTTTTGTCATGGCTCGGGCACTTTTTCACTGGGATTTTTCATGGCTCGGGCACCTTTTTTACTTGTTTTTGTCATGGCTTGGGGTGCTTTTTACTGGGCTTTTTCATGACTCGGGCACCTTTTTTGGTTCACGAGTTATCAAACACAGTGACCACTATATTCGTCGTGTGTGTGTGTGTGTGTGTGTGTGTGTGTGTGTGTGTGTGTGTGTGTGTGTGTGTGTGTGTGTGTGTGTGTGTGTGTGTGTGTGTGTGTGTGTGTGTGTGTGTGTGTGTGTGTGTGTGTGTGTGTGTGTGTGTGTGTGTGTGTGTGTGTGTGTGTCCGCAGCATAGCTACCCAATGATATTGTTACGGATCTCTCCGTCGGCCTTCTTCCCCTTATCAAGGGGGATCAACCCCCTTGTCTTTGACTGACCGACGTGAGTCCTGAAGTTGCACAGCTGAAGTTGCACAGCACAGTTGCACAGCACAGAGGCAGGTGCACAACATCGTTCCTAACCGCGGACAGATGTTAATTGCCGAGCGGTCTAGCAATCGTGGCACGAACCATTAGCAGAGACTAACCTGATCCTGAACGTTGGCCAAAATCGCGCCACAGGTTTTCAATGAGGGAAATCACAAAAACGACGGATGTGAAGAAGAAGAAGAAGGCAAAAGTAGGAAATACCAATATAATTTATTACTACTATTTACAATTCAAAAGAAACCAAGGAGGAGGAAGAATAATAAAATAAATACAGAAGGATGGAAGAACCAGAAGACACAGTGCAAATATTTAGCTTACCTATAAACAGTCTTCCATAAACCCAGGGATGAGACAAAAGACAGACTACAAGCACACTTACACGGGGGGATGATGACAGGAATGGTAGGAGGTGGATGGCTGGAGGGAGAGGATGGTTCAGCTGGAACCGGAGCACGGTCAGGCTGGGAGTGAGCAGCCGCCGCCCTTCCTCGATCGGCGCGTTCAGCAGCCGCCGTTCCTTCGCGGCCACGGTCGAAACTGCCGTCAAAGCCCCGAAGCTGCGGTCGTTCAAAGCTGCGATGGTTCCCAAAGCTGCGTGGTGGATTCAAAGCTCCGTTGGTTCAAGCTGCTGTCTCTGCCGCATCTGATGTGGGGGCGCTGCATGACGGGTTCTCTCTCTGACGCATCTCTCCATGTAATCCTTCCCCACACCCTTTTATAAGGCACGTCGCGATCAAGCCGCGCCACGCCCGTGATGGTGTCTCACCAGCCCTGATTGGCTGGTGGGGGCTCGCTGGGCTCCACCTTCTCATGACGAGTGGAGGGCAACGCCCTTCTTCCCCGAGACGGAGCACATGGCCAATGGCGGCAAATGCTGAAAACCGCCCGATGCAGTTGGCAACGGAGGCTTTGGGAATGGGGGCTTTGGGAATGGAAGGGAGCTACCTTATGTCATCTGGTGCAATGCAGTGTCAACTAGTGGGAACAGAGCCTTCAACTACATAGAATAAGGAGATAACTACTTAAGAGGGTATATGATTGGCTACGTGTATGTATATGGAGTAACTAGGAGGAGACCTTTGACCTTTTTTTTTTTTTTTTTTTTTTTTTTGTATACAAGATCGAGGCTCGTGAAAGAGCGAACATTAATCACACAGAAAGACAAACAGACACACAAAACAAATAACATCGGGAGCGGTAGACAAGAGGTAGACAACATACAGGTTGCTTCTGACAAACCAGATGTGATCTGCTTAACAGAAACTTTCCTCCTTCATGATGTCTCTGATGCCTTGGTATCTCTCCCAGGTTACTCCCTCCTCCGGTATGATAGACCTGAGCCTCGTCCTGGAGGTGGGGTTGCTATCTTTATAAAAAACTCTCTTCCTCACTCGCCCTCCACTGCCCTCTCTCCACCTCACCCCCAGGAATACCTTTGGCTACGGCTTCCCCTTCGCTCCCACCTTTTGTTCATATGTGTGTTGTACCGTCCACCAATCAGCGATGACTCCATCTACATCTCACTGTCTGATAATATGGACCAACTTCTATCTACCCATCCCAACTCTCTCTTCCTCATATGTGGTGATTTCAATTGTCACCATTCCAGTTGGCTGGGTGTGGGTACCTCTCTCACCAGCCATGGCTCTTCAGCAAAGGACTTCTGCGACTCACTGGGACTGACACAATCTGTCAATTTCCCGACCCGGATCTCAGTCAACGGAGCATCTTCTCTTCTGGATTTGGTTATGACAAACTTCCCTGAAAATGTCTGCTGCTCTTGTTCTGCTCCAATCGGCTCATCTGATCATGTGCTTGTCAAAGTGGACATCTCTCTGACCATTCTCAGAGAGCCTCCTCAGCGTCGACGAGTCTGGCATTTCACTCAGGCCAACTGGCACGGTCTTCAAGCAGCCATCAATCATCTGGACTGGTCTCCCATCTCTACCGCCTCTGACATCAACTCATCCTGGGAATTCTTTCAAAGTAAATTGCTCTCTCTCATGCACAGATTTATACCATCTCGTCTTCAGTTGTCATACCCTTCCTCCCGTCCATGGTACACGGAATCTTGTGGTGAGGCTGTTGCCCTGAAACAACTTGCTTTCGTCTCCTGGAAAGCAAATCCAACGGAAGGAAATCTCATTTCCTTTCACAAAGCCCGAAACAATTGTGTGTCCACCCTCAGGAGAGCCAGGAAACAATATCTCACCATTCTCAAGACCGAACTCTCTTATCTGTCTCCCTCTTCCAAATCCTGGTGGCGTCTGGTCAAATCTGTTTCTGGTGTTTGTTCCCCCTCCATCATCCCCTCCCTCACCTCAAACGGCTTAACGGCTGACTCCGCACGTGAAAAAGCTGAATGCCTCAACTCTGTGTTTGCCTCTAAATCTTGTGTCCCAAACCCATCCCTCTCTGTACCCACCGTACCCAGTTGTACCAAGCTGCTCCTGGACTCTGTGTCCTTTCCTCCTGACAAGGTGGAAAAGTTTCTGTCAACCCTCGACTCTGATTCTGCAACTGGTCCTGACGGCATCAGCCCACGGGTCCTAAAATCATGTTCTTCTGCTCTTTCACTCCCTCTTTCTGTTCTCTTCACCCTCTCTTTTGCTCAAGGTCATCTGCCATCTGCTTGGAAATCAGCCAACATCACCGCTTTGCACAAAAAAGGTGCAAAAACAGATCCCAGCAACTACAGACCAATCAGCCTTCTCCCAATTATCAGCAAAGTCATGGAATCCATCATTGCTTCAGATATTAAATCTTTCCTCTTCTCCAATGGCTTGATCTCTAATCATCAATTTGGTTTCAGACCTGGTCACTCTACTCTGGACATGCTGCTTCTGCTTTCTCAACAATGGATGGAGGTCCTCAACGCCAAACAGGAAATTAGAGCTGTCTCCCTTGACATTTCACGTGCCTTCGATACGGTCTGGCACCCTGCTCTGCTCTCCAAACTCTCCTCCTTTGGTATCCATGGAAATCTCCACGCATGGCTGGCGGACTTCCTCTCTGGTCGTAGTCAACGTGTGGCCCTGAATGGGTTTCTCTCATCTCCTCTTCCTGTTCAGGCTGGAGTTCCCCAAGGTAGTGTTCTGGGCCCTGTGCTTTTTCTGGTCTTCATCAATGATCTCTCTGACTCTCTTGAAAATCCTCTCTATCTCTTTGCTGACGACTCTACTCTCTGTCGCTCCATTCCTCATCCCTCAGATCGGCAGTCTGCAGCCTCCTCACTCTCTGCAGACCTGGACAAAATCACAGACTGGTCAAACAAGTGGAACAAGTCTTTCAATCCTGACAAATCTCACACTCTTACAATGTCTCTCCGAAAGGACCGACTGGACAACCCTCCCATCTACTTTCTCAACAATCCTCTCCAAGAAGTTCTGTCGCTCAAGCTTTTGGGTCTCACTATCTGCCATGATCTTTCTTGGGAAAACCACATTTCCAAGCTGGCCTCCAAAGCCAGTCGCCGACTGGGCATCCTCCGTCGTGCGAAGTCCTTCCTTGGCACACCTGAGCTCCTCACCACATACAAGGCTTTCATCCGCAGCTCAATGGAATACTGTTCCCCCCTCTGGGCTGGTGCTCCTGCCTCACACCTGGCTCGGCTTCACGCTGTTGAATCCAAAGCTTTCAGAATCATTGGAATCTCCCGCGATGAAGCTATCTCTGAGGGCCTTTCACTCACTCACCGCAGGCAGGTAGGTGGTCTTTCTGTCTTCTACCGACTCCTCTCCGGCCTTGCTCCCCCAGCTCTCTCTGTGCTCTGTCCCCCCAATATTCCTTCAGGTCGCACAAGATCTGCCTGCAACCCTCTTATGGTTAAACTGCCAAAGTCTAGGCTCTCTGCTCACCTTCACTCTTTCATTCCCCTTTTCTCCCGCCTCTGGAACAAACTCCCCCACTCCCTTCAATCCCACTCCTCCCTCCAGGTCTTTAAAACAGCTGTTCACCACCATCTCTTATCTTCCCCCATCGAAAACCTTGATCTTTTCTACCCCCGGTAATTCACCCCAGAGTCCTTGCAGTGTTCATATGTTTTAATCCTCTCCCACCTCCCCCCAAGTCCTCCCGATGTCCCTGCTCTCAAATGTTGTGTTTGTGTCCTTCCCCTTCTTCCCCCTCTCTTTTGTGTCCTCCCCCCTCTCTCCCCATCTTGTCTGCCGCTCCCCTTGTTTTTTGTGTTTTGTGTGTCGGTTTGTCTTTTTGTGTGATTAATGTTTGCTCTTTCACGAGCCTCGATCTTGTATACAAAACAAAACAAAACAAAACAAAACAAACAAAAAAAAAAAAAAAAAAAAAAAAAATGGGGAGAGAGGGGGAAGGACACAAACACAACATTTGAGAGCAGGGACCGAGAGACATGGAGACATCGAGAGAACTGTGGGAGGGAGAGGGCTTTGGGGGAGAGGCATGGGAAGGGGGGGGGGGGGGGGTGGGAGAGGTATAAAACATATGGACACTGCCAAGACTTCCAGGAAAGAAGTTGGAATTTCAAACAAGGTGGATCTGGGGTGAATTCGTGGGGGTAGAAAAGATCAAGGTTTTGGATGGGGGAAGATAAGAGATGGTGGTGAACAGCTGTTTTGAAGACCTGGAGGGAGGAGTGTGATTGAAGTGAGTGTGGGAGTTTGTTCCAGAGGCGGGAGAAAAGAGGAATGAAAGAGTGAAGGTGAGCAGAGAGCCGAGATTTCGGCAGTTTAACCATCAGAGGGTGGCTGGCAGATCTTGTGCGACCTGTAGGAATATTTGGGGGACAGAGCACAGAGAGAGCTGGGGGAGCAAGGCCGGAGAGGAGTCGGTAGAAGACAGAAAGACCACCTACCTGCCTGCGGTGAGTGAGTGAAAGGCCCTCAGAGATAGCTTCATCGCGGGAGATTCCAATGATTCTGAAAGCTTTGGATTCAACAGCGTGAAGCCGAGCCAGGTGTGAGGCAGGAGCACCAGCCCATAGGGGAGAACAGTATTCCATTGAGCTGCGGATGAAAGCCTTGTATGTGGTGAGGAGCTCAGGTGTGCCTAGGAAGGACTTCGCACGACGGAGGATGCCCAATCGGCGACTGGCTTTGGAGGCCAGCTTGGAAATGTGGTTTTCCCAAGAAAGATCATGGCAGATGGTGAGACCCAAAAGCTTGAGCGACAGAACTTCTTGGAGAGGATTGTTGAGAAAGTAGATGGGAGGGTTGTCCAGTCGATCTTTTCGGAGAGACATAGTAAGAGTGTGAGATTTGTCAGGATTGAAAGACATGTTCCACATGTTTGACCAGTCTGTGATTTTGTCCAGGTCTTCAGAGAGTGAGGAGGCTGCAGACTGCCGATCTGAGGGAAGAGGAATGGAGCGGCAGAGAGTGGAGTCATCAGCAAAGAGATACAGAGGATTTTCCAGAGAGTCGGAGAGATCATTGATAAAGACCAGAAAAAGCACAGGGCCCAGCACACTGCCTTGGGGAACTCCAGCCTGAACGGGAAGGGGAGATGAGAGAAATCCATTCAGGGCCACACGTTGACTACGACCAGAGAGGAAGTCCGCAAGCCATGCATGGAGATTTCCATGGATACCATAGGAGGAGAGTTTGGTGAGCAGAGCTGGGTGCCAGACCGTATCGAAGGCACGTGATATGTCAAGGGAGACAGCTCTGATTTCCTGTTTGGCATTGAGGACCTCCATCCATTGTTGAGACAGCAGAAGCAGCATGTCCAGAGTAGAGTGACCTGGTCTGAAACCAAATTGATGATCAGAGATCAAGCCATTGGAGAAGAGGAAAGATTTCATATCCGAAGCAATGATGGATTCCATGACTTTGCTGATAATTGGGAGCAGGCTGATTGGTCTGTAGTTGCAAGGATCTGTTTTTGCACCTTTTTTGTGTAAAGCGGTAATGTTTGCTGATTTCCAGGATGCTGGCAGATGACCTTGAACAAAAGATAGGGTGAAAAGAACAGAGAGAGGGTGAGATAGAGCGGCAGAGCAGGATTTTAGGACCCGTGGGTTGATGCCATCTGGTCCAGTTGCAGAATCAGAGTCGAGGTTTGACAAAAACTCCTCCACCTTGTCAGGATAGAAGGTCACAGAGTCCAGGAGCAGTTTGGTTCGACTGGGAAAGGTGGGAACAGAGAGAGATGGGTTTGGGACTAAGGATTTTGAGGCAAACACAGAGTTGAGGCATTCGGCTTTGTCACGTGCGATGTCAACTGTGTGGCCATTTGAGGTAAGGGAGGGGATGGAGGGGGAACAAACACCAGAAACGGATTTGACCAGACGCCACCAGGATTTGGAGGAAGGAGACAGGTTTGAGAGTTCATTCTTGAGTGAGGAGAGATAGTGCTTCCTGGCACTCCTGAGGGTAGACACACACTTGTTCCGAGCTTGGTGGAAGGAACTGAGATTTCCTTCAGTTGGATTAGCCTTCCAAGAGGCAAAGGCAAGTTGTTTCAGGGCAACTGCCTCACCACAAGATTCAGTGTACCATGGACGGGAGGAAGGGTAAGACAACTGAAGGCGAGATGGGATAAATCTGTGCATGAGAGAGATCAGTTTGCTTTGGAAGAATTCCCAGGAAGAATTGATGTCAGAGGCAGTGGAGATGGGAGACCAATCCAGACGATTGATGGCTGCTTGAAGACCGTCCCAGTCGGCCTGAGTGAAATGCCAGACTCGTCGACGCTGAGGAGGCTCTCTGACAATGGCCAGAGAGATGTCCACTTTGACAAGCACATGATCAGAAGAACCGATTGGAGCAGAAGAAGAGCAGCAGACATTAGCAGGGAAGTTAGTCATAGCCAAGTCTAGAAGAGAAGATACTCCATTGGCTGAGATCCGGGTCGGGAAATTGACAGATTGTGTCAATCCCAGTGAGTCACAGAAGTCCTTTGCTGAGGTGCCATGACTGGTGAGAGAGGAACCCACACCCAACCAGGTGGCATGATGACAATTGAAGTCACCACATATGAGGAAGAGAGTTGGGATGATGGGTGATATTTACACACGGAGGGTGATATTTACAACAATTCATTACACTTACAACAATACAAAAAAACACAACAATTCTCAAATCCACAACACTGCACCCTCATCCTCCAGGCACGTACTCGGGCCTATAAAACTTAACTTTAGTGTGGCACGTAGGTGTAGTTCCCTCTACATTTAACCTGACCCTGAGTGTGACAGTTTTAAAATGCAAATAAGTATGTCCCCCTGCTGCATTGCACCCTATCTAACAGATTTACGCCCACAGCTAACCAAATTGCGGAATTGTCTTCAAACTACACATTTACGGTGGGGAGCATTATTTACAATTGACGCTGGTATTTACAAAACTAACCCAGGACCTGTGATTGTTCTTTTGGGGGGGGTGGGGGGAGGGGGACAGCCTGCGCTGCATCGACGCACCATAAAGCACCAAAAACGCACCAAAACACCATAAAGCACCAAAAGCACCAACCAGTGCACAGTCATCACAGTTCATAATAAAGAAAACAAACCCCTGGTGCTGGTCTTCCTCTTCGGCTCCCTCTGCTGGCCAATGTTCTTCCTGATGTTGTCATTCTTATCTTCTTGGTTGCGGCCTATTTGGACATAAAAAGCACAAAACGTGTCCACTTTTTATTTATGGCCCACAGGGGCCGACTAGGGGTGGTTCACCTGTATGGCATAGGTGCCACGTCACCGAGGTCCGCAAGCAAGATCCCGGGCCATCGTGGCCGGTTCCAGCAGAGGGGCCATGCCCCAACCCGTGGGGTCCATGAGTGGTGCTCAGCCACAGACATGTGGTCCATTAGTGGTGCATCGATGCAGGCAGCTGGTTGCGGGGGTTCTAGCACACAATGGCGGACTCCCGCACGCTCCCCTCGGTGCCTAGAGAGCACAGTTCTCGGGTGGGAGACGGGGGAACAGAAGACAGGTGAGCGAGGGGTAAGGTCACAAGGGTACACATCAAAACAGGCAATGCAGAACGAGGTGCGTACGGAGAGCGAAGTGAGAAAGCTCGTCCCTACCGTACGCCCCCCACATGTGACCTACACTACCCTTGCCCTTACCCCATATGTACACAAAAAAAATCTACACATTTACAAATTCGTCGCTACCGTCACGTCTTCCCCATACCTCCCCGATACCAAATTCGTCCCCACAATCCCTCTAACCAAAATTTGCCATCCCCAATTCATCATCAGTCCTCATAAGGAGGGAGAGATGGAACAACAAGCACAATGTCACACCCACGTCATGATGCGTCTCACATTCCAAACATTTGCACAGAAAAATAACAAAACATGGCATGGTGTGGAGTTACGTCATCGCCTCAGGTGAGTGTATGTAGATGGTGCGAGGAGATTCTTAATCCTAACTATCCTCTAAATGACTTTAATACACGTTACACTACCCGGGGTCTTTCCCTGCAAAACCATTGGCCGTCTTACTCTATGCGGTTTTACGAACCAAATTCCCATTGACCAAACTGTGGTGCTTCATCAATTTGGGGCCTCACTCCCCCGATTCAACTCCCTGTGCCTTTGCACAATTTCCGGGCTGAGTCGTGTAGCTCTCCCAGCAGGTCTACCCACCTACACACCACCACTGTAGTTGCCTCCGAGCTTACCTGCTCCTTATCCTAACCTATCTACCTGGGGAAGGCCCTCTGGCGCTCTCCCCACTCAGTGCCCTCTGGCACTGGGCTACCCGGGTCCGTCCTCCGGATCCTCGGGCCCCATCCACAACTCTACCGGCTCCCAGAGCCCACCTGCGGCCTCACCTGGCCGACATCCTAACAGTGGCGGAGTGCCCATTTAACTACACACACTAACAGGCCACACGCCCAGCCATTTCCACGACACTAATGCACCCATCCAAACACCATTCTTCCACCACGCACCACAGATGCCAATATCCAACCACAATTTACCTACTCCCTCTACCTGCCTCTTAAACTATCCTCCCCAGGTATTCGTGATGGGGTCCATCCTCCCCATCCACTGCCTTCGCACCATCCACTCCACTCCACAGTTTCCACCATACTCACTCCATACCATCCATTCCATACTCCATATATTCCATACTCCATGTATTCCATACAACCATTCTCCATACACCTGTATTTGCACACCTGTGCCATCACTCCTACACCTGGTGCTTCCTGCACCCTCCTTCCTCCCTGGACCATTTGGTCAACACAATCACTATTACTCACTCATACACTGCTCCATACACTTTCGATCCTCAAACACACGGCATCATCTGATCTGCCTGGTGCCCTGCTAAAACTCGCGCTTCCCCGTCTTCCCTTTAAACTATTGCGCTCCCTCGTTATTATAATCCAGCTACCCTCTCTATGTCCCCACTACCTGTCCAATGTCGCTACTTAAACTTACCGTTACCTATGGTGATTTCTAGGTCCCTATACATTTATCCTAACCCTCCCGGGCTAGTTTTCACTGCCATACCCCATAAAACTATTGCTCCTTTGCCCCGTGTTGTGAGGGATGGCAGAGTTGCCATCCCACCACATCGGGCATCTTCTACTACCAATTTTGCTCATCCAATTGCAACCAATCAAAAATTTCCCAATCACTGCCAATCCTTCTACCAATCATCAATCTGCCAATCAAATTTTTGCCAATCATCAAATTTTGCTTTTCAAATTCACTACTGCTATCACCCTCACACGTCTACTCACTTGAGCCTCTCGGTGCGCCAATTCATTTCCAAAGCTCGGCTTCGCAAAGCCGAGCAATGAATGCGGGTTGTTCGTCTCCCGCGGTTGGATCCGTCCGGCACTCGGTTCAGGGAAGGTTTACTCGGGCCGAGATTCCACGCACCATCTCGGCACGGAGCCGTCCGATGGCCTGATCTCGCCCTGCCGGGACGTCTCAACCACAAGGGGTCACCGTGCCGACTCTTCCTTGAACCGGGCCGCCCGCTCCGCTTAGTGGAGCACGGACACGACCGTTCGGAGCGAGGCCCGGCGTGGATCTCGTACGGCGGTTCCTTTGAAACCGCCGCAGTTACGATCGCCGCTGGTTCCCGTGGCGCACAACGCCCGGCACGAACCGAGGGCTCGCTTCGGCTACAAGTCGATCTAACCGCTAACCCGGTTAACGTCGATGCTTCACCTGCAGATTCACACGCATACGTGACCCCTTTCACACTCACCGAGCTCGGCGCTCCAACGCTGCCCGTACACCCCGCGTACTTTGTCACAGCACTCGTTCTTGTTCCGCTCACAGACTTTGTCACACACCTGACCACCGCACACCTTTGCACACACTCGTCGTTCACACACCTCACCAACACACCTCTTTGCGCCCACTCCTCGGTCACATCCCCGGTGACAACCACGGGTGTGCACTCACTTGCACACCCAATCACGTGCTTTACTACTACCTCGAGTGTGCATTCCCACACGCGCTCGACCATTCCAGGTGTGCATCCTTCCATTCCAGGTGTACATCCTCTCTCACCTGCTACAACCAACTCGTGCTCCGTGTCACTCTCACTGCTTTCACCACCACACTCGGTCGCGCATTCACCCTTACTCTTGACAGCGCACTCTGTAAGCATGCACTCCTCTGTTACACACCTTTCTCGCACATCTTGCGCACACTCTCCCGTTACACCCTCCGTAACACTCCCAATCCCGCGCTTCCATGTGCCCCCCCCGCACACTCGCTACGACCAACTCACTCTCGACAGCACACTCACTCCTCGGCGCGCACTTTTTCCTCACACACCCCATAGTTGGACATCCTCGCACACCTCCTTTATCCATGCACTCCGGACCAGTCATACACCTCACCATTGGTCCCTCACGAACACCCGGGTCTACACCAACCCCCAAGCCGACTGAATCTCCCCTCACACCATATACATTTCTGAGTATATCGCCACTCACCTTGGCACCTTGTCCCCGTTCCTCCTCCGCCACCTGCAAACTCTTTATTTGGTTAGCAAGCACACAATCACGATTTGAGCACAGACCTTGCACATACTCCATCACTTCCTCCTTTACCTCCTTCTTAGTGTCCCTCCGTCTCTTCTTAATTTCACTCACCCCCTCTTCCACTTCCTCTAATTTCTCCTTTACCTCCTTCATTTCCCGATGCGCCCCCTCGATCTCTTCCTCTAATGCCACCTTGACCGTTTCTATATGCGTCCTCACCTCCCGGTCCTTCATCTCCACTGTCTGTCACCTCGTCCAAACGCTTTGTCAACCCCTCACGTACCATCTGACATTCCCTCTTTGTCGCTATAAGTTCCTCTTTTATTTCTTTCTGCGTCGCCTTTAACCCCCCGATCACAGCCGTATTCTTTTTTACCTGTTCCTTCAACTCCCTTTGTCCCACTGTCAGCTGCCCCACCCCCTGCGTCAACTCCCTCTATGCCCCCTTGTAACTTTGCCATCCCCTTTCTCACCTCTTTCTCCATACGCTCCTCACCTCGCTTTACCTCCTCGCGTACCCTCGAGACATCCTCGCCCACACCTCGTCTGATCTCCTCCCCCATTTCTCCCATCTCTTTGGTAGATGCCGCCCTCATCTGTTCCAATTCATTACTTTGAGCATCCAATTTAGTTTCTAACCCGATTTTCACCTGCTCTATCTGATCTCCCATCTGCTGAATTTCCCGGGCGGATTGCTCCCCTATTTCCCGCAATTTGTCTTCCATCCTGTCTTCTAGCCCCGTTAACCCATTCCTCACCCCTTTTATCCCGTTGTCTAACCCCTCAAATTTATTGTCCAACCCCTTAAATTTATTGTCTAAACCCTCAAATTTATTGTTCAACCCTTTAAAATTATTGTCTAACCCCTCAAATTTATTGTTCATATTGTTTAACCCGTCTCTTAATTGCTCACTGGTACCCCGCGCTTCGTCCCTCATTGCTCCCAATTGCTCACTGGTACTCCGCGCTTCATCCCTCATTGCTCCCAATTGCTCACTGGTACCCCACGCTTCGTCCCTCATTGCTCCCAATTGCTCACTGGTACTCCGCGCTTCGTCCCTCATTGCTCCCAATTGCTCACTGGTACCCCGCGCTTCGTCCCTCATTGCTCCCAATTGGCCTCCCAACCCCCTGTTCTCTTCCATGAAGGCCTGCATTTGCAGCATGAATAGGCCCCAGTCCATTGGCGGCGCTGCTACGGTCACGGGCGCGGCGACATTTGGTGCCGCTGCAACCACGTGCGCGAGGGCGCCATCTCGTGTACCTGAAACCCCCTCAACCACATCCTCATTTCTGTCCTCCTCCATTTCCTCCCTCTGGTCCTGGGTTACCCCTAACCCCTCTTCTAATCCCCCACCGGCATCCGATCGCCTTGACCATCCATGGCACGATTTTAAATTTAGGATGTTATAAAATAAAATTTTGGGCCACTCAAAATTTTGAGCGCGCTATTCGCGCTTCAGGTCCGAATCTCGCTCCCAACACCAATTTGTTGCGGATCTCTCCGTCGGCCTTCTTCCCCTTATCAAGGGGGGATCAACCCCCTTGTCTTTGACTGACCGACGTGAGTCCTGAAGTTGCACAGCTACCCCCGAAGAGGCAGGTGCACAACCTCGTTCGTAACCGCGGACAGATGTTAATTGCCGAGCGGTCTAGCAACCGCGGCACGAACCATTAGCAGAGACGAACCCGATCCTGAACGTTGGCCAAAATCACGCCACAGGTTTTCAATGAGGGAAATCACAAAAACGACGGATGTGAAGAAGAAGAAGAAGAAGGCAAAAGTAGGAAACACCAATATAATTTATTACGACTATTTACAATTCAAAAGAAACCAAGGAGGAGGAAGAATAATAAAATAAATACAGAAGGATGGAAGAACCAGAAGACACAGTGCAAATATTTAGCTTACCTATAAACAGTCTTACTTAAACCCAGGGACGAGACAAAAGACAGACTACAAGCACACTTACACGGGGGATGATGACAGGAATGGCAGGAGGTGGATGGCTGGAGGGAGAGGAAGGTTCAGCTGGAACCGGAGCACGGTTGGGCCGGGAGTGAGCAGCCGCCGCCTTTCCTCGATCGGCGCGTTCAGCAGCCGCCGTTCCTTCGCGGCCACGGTCGAAACTGCCGTCAAAGCCGCGAAGCTGCGATGGTTCCCAAAGCTGCGTGGTGGATTCAAAGCTCCGTTGGTTCAAGCTGCTGTCTCTGCCGCATCTGATGTGGGGGCACTGTGTGACGGGTTCTCTCTCTGACGCATCTCTCCATGTAATCCTTCCCCACACCCTTTTATAAGGCGCGTCGCGATCAAGCCGCGCCACGCCCGTGATGGTGTCTCACCAGCCCTGATTGGCTGGTGGGGGCTCGCTGGGCTCCACCTTCTCATGACGAGTGGAGGGCAACGCCCTTCTTCCCCGAGACGGAGCACATGGCCAATGGCGGCAAATGCTGAAAACCGCCCGATGCAGTTGGCAACGGAGGCTTTGGGAATGGGGGCTTTGGGAATGGAAGGGAGTTACCTTATGTCATTTGGTGCAATGCAGTGTCAACTAGTGGGAACAGAGCCTTCAACTACATAGAATAAGGAGATAACTACTTAAGAGGGTATATGATTGGCTACGTGTATGTATATGGAGTAACTAGGAGGACGACCTTTGACCTTTACACACGGAGGGTGATATTTACAACAATTCATTACACTTACAACAATACAAAAAAACACAACAATTCTCAAATCCACAACAATATCATCCAATCTTGATGAAACCTGGGTGGGAGGTTGATATGATCTCGTTGTGTCCTGCCTGGAGTGGGCGTATTGCGCCCATTATGGGCGGAGCTATGCCCGAAAAAGATGTCTTTTTAGGGGGTAATCAAGTTCAAGCTACATCTTCCCCGAGGGGTTTGGTGGAATCTGACAGGGGTTTCGGTATTTGGTTAGGCCAATGTCATGTGTCGAGCCCCACGGAGCTCGATTTTTCATTTTCGCCCCAAGGTCAAGGTCACAAGGTCACGAAATTTAGAAAACTCGATTTTTTTATGGTTTTATTACATTGTTCGCTTCCTGATAGGGTGAAATGTCGTACATGATCTTATATTATCACATACATCATGAAATACAAGTTTTCCAACTAATTTCAGAATCTTCCACCTTTGACCTTTGAAGGTCACAAAGGTCAAATTTTCAAAGTTGTCGGAATTGAACCAAATTTTCGGTATTGTGTAGCTAACTAACCTCATAACTGATTATGGTCCCGATTTGATGCATCAATCGTCGATGATCGTGACGATCGTCTTGTCCGTCCTTTGTGACATGACGTGACGTGATCGTGACGACTTGATAGTCCGTCCTTTGTCATTTAATATAGCTGGCTCGTGAACCATCGTCGTCTCCTGACTTACTTGTTTTTGTTTTACTGGGATTTTTCATGGCTCGGGGTACTTTTTTACTGGGCTTTTTCATGGCTCAGGGCACTTTTTTACTGGGCTTTTTCACGGCTCGGGGTACTTTTTTACTGGGCTTTTTCACGGCTCGGGGTACTTTTTTGCCGGGCTTTTTCATGGCTCAGGGCACTTTTTGCCGGGCTTTTTCATGGCTCGGGGCACTTTTTTACTGGGCTTTTTCATGGCCCAGGGCACTTTTTTACTGGCCTTTTTCACGGCTCGGGGTACTTTTTTACTGGGCTTTTTCATGGCTCAGGGCACTTTTTTACTGGCCTTTTTCACGGCTCGGGGTACTTTTTTACTGGGCTTTTTCATGGCTCAGGGCACTTTTTTACCGGGCTTTTTCACGGCTCGGGGTACTTTTTTGCCGGGCTTTTTCATGGCTCAGGGCACTTTTTTTCTGGGCTTTTTCACGGCTCGGGGTACTTTTTTGTCGGGCTTTTTCATGGCTCAGGGCACTTTTTTACTGGGCTTTTTCACGGCTCAGGGTACTTTTTTACTGGGCTTTTTCACGGCTCGGGGTACTTTTTTACTGGGCTTTTTCACGGCTCGGGGTACTTTTTTGCCGGGCTTTTTCATGGCTGGGGCCTTTTTTGCTGGGCTTTTTCATGGCTCGGTGTACTTTTTGCTGGGCTTTTTCATATGTCAGGGCCGGCTGGGCAGACATTCATGGCTCGAGGTGCCGGGCCACCGTTGCTTTTTCACGGGGAGCTTTTTTGCTGGGATTTTTCACAGGTTGGGGAGCTCGTTCACGGCACGGAGCCGGCGGGGTACACATTCATGGCTAGAGGTGCGGGGCCACCATGCCGCTTTTTCTCAGGGCGCTTTATTGTGAAGCTGCATGTGGAGTGCTTTTTTCGTGGCTTGGTGCGATTCATTTCATTACAGGAGCCATGTGTGGTATGGTAATTATGTAAAACTTTGTGATAGTGACCCCACAATGTTCACATTTGTTCTTGTTCTGGTGTTTTCTACTTTAATGGTGGTGATTCGTGCGGCTCTCGTGCGGTGTCCTTTGTTCTTCTAGGTGTATCCTGCTTCCATGCAAAACATGAATGTTTCTTCATCTTTTCCAGGACACCCTGCTCGGAAGAATATATGATGCATGTTTTAACAAGCACATGTATTTTGAATGCAATTGTAAAGGAAGTACAATTTGTCTTTATTTATTTATTTTGTATTTTTGAACATGGAAAACTTCTCTGCCATGTTAATGTCCTGGATGACTAAGACAGAGCCGTCTGAGTTCACATCTCTATAATGATATATATTCACTGCACACTGTTTACCTTTTCTCTGAATAAAATGTAAATTTGTGTTCCGAGTTTTGTTCATACATATTGTTTTTGATAAAATGTCTGGGAGGTTCAGTTATGCATTTGTTCCCCCCAAGACTGTGCTGTGGTGCGTCGCTCACTTACCTTTGGACTATCTAGTCTGGGTTTGATTCCCGACTGTAAATTGTCCGATTTGTGTTTGGAAGACGGGGCGATTCATCAGACGTTAAAGCCGGGTGTCCTGTTGTCACCCTTCATTGCTGTATGTTAAAGAACCAATGGTCTCCAATGGCTCTGTGTTAAATATTCATGAGACTTTGGTGATTTATTGCTATTACATTAAACAAATACCTTTCACCAAATTCTCCTCCAGTTTAACTTCGAGCCTGGCGAGCTGGTTTGTGATAGACTTGGGACAAAAACCTTCCCCTCCAGACCCCACAAGAAGGTGGGAATAATTGCCACCTTGAAAGATTTTATAGTTGTTGAAGTAATAGACACCATTATAATGGAACGTAACAAAGCAATGATAATATATAACTGTTATTGTACGATTGAACCACCTTTAGAGGCCATTTTCCCCCGCAGAGCAGGGGTTGGCCTGTTATTGTACGATTGCTCATCACTAATTCTCCCACACGCCAAATGTTCAGTGAATCGCTTGTTCAGGGTTGTCTGGTCTGGGGCTGTTTCGCTTTGACATCCCTCTTTACACTTCTGAACGTTTTTCACATCCATGGTTGAGTCGCTGCAACCAGTTGGCGATTAAATGTCCATGGGAGTTTGCCCACTCAGATGCAGAAATTTAGTGATGTATATGGTCAAGCAAGCTGAAAGTGGCTGTTTACTAAAATCCGAAATCAGTGTGTATGTACAATGTCACAAATGACCTACCACATGACATGCTGCACCCACTCCGAAAGGCTGAGACGTGTATGAAGACCACGGACACCATCTCCACTATTCATGTTTGGTCAGAGCCTCATGCCCAATGGTGATTTACTGTATCTGTAAGGTGATTGAAGTAGATGGGGAACCATGCCGGCGGGCCGCACAACGGATGACAATTAACCGAGGAAACCAACGGCGCATGCCGCCGCACCCTGTCTTCTATCAGAGACAAATTAACCACTTGGGCTGATTACCCCCAGGAGTGCCATTGTCGTGGGAAATAAATAGTCCTCTCTCGTGTTCTTTTATCAGGAAATGTACTCAGGCAATATTTTTTGTGCAACAAAAAGGGCAATTATTAATTGTTGAAAACATGTTTTTTAAAACCAAAAAAAACAAACATGATTAAATCCATACAGGAAATACAGTACAGGTAGTTCTGTACAATTTATAATGTCTATACCTGTATTTTTGGGTGGGACCAGGTCACCACAATTCGATCACAAACGGCTGATAGTCTTCTTGTACAAATACTGGGATGGCCCACATCACATGAACCACCTTGTGTCCATTATTATAAAGCACCTATTTACAGGAAGGAGAAACACAAAGATGAATGGCCCCTACTGACGAGTAGGGTGATATCCAATTTAATGGAAATGTGCAGCACCCGCATCCACATAGTATATTATGTCATACAATGTTCATAACATTTACTATAACATGCATATGTCAAATAGTGTTCATAACATTTATGATAACATACATACATCATACAATGTTCATAACATTTACTATAACATACATGCATCATACATGTTCATAACATTTACTATAACATACGTATGTCATACAATGTTCAAAACATTTATGATAACATACATACATCATACAATGTTCATAACATTTACTATAACATGCATACATCATACAATGTTCATAACATTTACTACAGGGTGAGCCAGAAATATGGTTATTTTTAACACTCGTGTAAAGGTAATAAAAAGTTGTATTTCAAAACAAATTCTTACAAAAACGTGATGTACATAACATGCCATTTATTTGTGGAATAGAACATCTAGGAGATGCGCACCATTTCGTCTGACACATTCCTCCGGTCTTGGACGCCAATTATTCATGACGTTCTGCAACATGGCCACGTCAATATCATTGATTTCGCATCTGATGTTTTCCTTAAGTTAATGAAGAGTTTGTGGACTATTAACATACACTTTTTCCTTTAGATATGACCACAAGAAATAATCACATGCAGTCAAATCGGGTGACCTCGCTGGCCATGGAATATCGCCGTTTCTGGAAATGACATGCTTTGGATAGAGCGCCCTTGCAGTAGTCATGGACACTCTGGCGGTGTGGGAGGTTGCACCATCTTGCTTGAAACCACGTCATTGGGCTCACTTCTGCAAATCTGTTTAATTCTTTGGGGAGGAAGTTAGAAACCAGATCGGTATATCAAGCTGCAGTAACAGTGACGGCATTTCTGTTATCGTTCTCAAAGAAGGAAGGCCCTATGCTGCTGAGCGATGAAACTGCACACCACACTGACTTTTGGACTGTGTAACGGTTTTGTGTGCATTTCTCTTGGGTTTTCGGCTGCTCAAAAATGAGTATTTTGCTTGTTGATAAAGCCAAACAGATGAAAATGTGCTTCATCAGACATTAACAAATTGTTGGCAATGTTTTGGTTTTCATTTCCGTCCATAAATGAAAGCATTCCCTCACAAAACGAAAGTGCGTTCTTCACCCGACCAGTACCACATGGCCACTGCAAAATAAAACTGTCACTGTTCCCAGCGGTCACTGTTCTGCCTGCAAAAAAAACAACTAAATCAGTAAAAAAAATATATAAAATAAAAATGCATGTTATGTCCTTCAATATCATGAATTCATTTATTTTGAAATTCAATTTTTTATTTCCTTCACACGAATTTCAAAAATGACTTTCTGGCTCACTGTATAACATACACACGTCATACAATGTTCACAACATTTACTATAACATACATATGTCATACAATGTTCATAACATTTACTATAACATACATATGTCACACAATGTTCATAACATTTACGATAACATACATACATCATACAATGTTCATAACATTGACTATGACATACGTATGTCACACAATGTTCATAACATTTACGATAACATACATACATCATACAATGTTCATAACATTTACTATAACATACATATGTCATACAATGTTCATAATATTTACTATAACATACATCATATAACATTTGCTATCACATACATACATCATACAATGTTCATGCCATTTAATACAATATACATACATCATACAATATTCATAACATCTGCTATAACATGCATACATCATACAATGTTCATAACATTTACTATAACATATATAAATCACACAATGTTCATGACATTTACATCATCATCATTCATATGTTGTATAATGTTCATAACATTTACTATAACATACCAACATCATACATGTTCATAACATTTATGATAACATACGTACAGTGCATTCAGAAAGTATTCAGACCCCTTCACTTTTTTCACATTTTGTTATGTTGCAGCCTGATGCTGAAATCGTTTGAATTCATTTTTTCCCTCATCAATCTACACGCAATACCCCATAATGACAAAGAGAAAACAGGATTTTAGAAAGTTTTGAAAATTTATTAAAAAGAAAAAACTGAAATATCACATTTACATAAGTATTCATACCCTTTGCTATGACACTTGAAATTTAGCTCAGGTGCCTTCCATTTCTCTTGATCATCTTTGAGATGTTTCTACACCTTGATTGGAGTCCACCTGTGGTATATTCAATTGATTGGACATGATTTGGAAAGGCACACACGTGTCTATATAACGTGTCACAGCTGACAATGCATATCAGAGCAAAAACCAAGCCATGAGGTCGAAGGAACTGCCAGCAGAGCTCAGAGACAGGATTGTGTCGAGGGACAGATCTGGTGAAGCCTACAAAAAAATTTCTGTTGCATTGAAGGTTCCCAAGAGCACAGTGGCCTCCATAATTCTTAAATGGAAGAAGTTTGGAACAACCAGGACTCTTCCTCGAGCTGGCCGCCCGGCCAAACTGAGCAATTGGGGGAGAAGGGCCTTGGTAAGAGAGGTGACCAAGAACCCGATGGTCACTCTGGCTGAGCTCCAGAGATCCTGTGTGGAGATGGGAGAAACTTCCAGAAGGACAACCATCACTGCAACACTCCACCGATCTGGGCTTTATGGCGGAGTGGCCAGACGGAAGCCTCTCCTCAGAGAAAGACAAATGAAAGCCCGCTTGGAGTTTGAAAAAAAGCACCTGAAGGATTCTCAGACTGTGAGAAACAAGATTCTGTGGTCTGATGAAACCCAGATTGAACTGTTTGGCCTCAATTCTAAGTGTCATGTCTGGAGGAAACCAGGCATCGCTCATCACCTGCCCAATACCATCCAAACGGTGAAGCATGGTGGTGGCAGCATCATGCTGTGGGGGTGTTTTTCAGCAGCAGGGACTGGGGGACTGGTCAGGGTTGAGGGAACAATGAACGGAGCAAAGTACAGAGATATCCTTAATGAAAACCTGAAACAGAGCGCTCAGGACCTCAGACTGGGCCGAAGGTTCACCTTCCAACAGGACAATGACCCTAAGCACACAGCCAAGATAACGCAGGAGTGGCTTAGGGACAACTCTGTGAAGGTCCTTGAGTGGCCCAGCCAGAGCCCTGACTTGAACCCAATCGAACATCTCTGGAGAGACCTGGAAATGGCTGTCCACCGACGGTCCCCATCCAACCTGACAGAAGTTGAGAGGATCTGCAAAGAAGAATGGCAGAAAATCCCCATATCCAGGTGTGCAACGCTTGTCGCGTCATACCCAAGAAGACTCGAGGCTGTAATCGCTGCCAAAGGTGCTTCAACTAAGTACTGGGTTGAGGGTCTGAATACTTATGCCAATGTGATATTTAAGTTTTTTCTTTTTAATAAATTTGCAAAACTTTCTAAAATCCTGTTTTCTCTTTGTCATTATGGGGTATTGCGTGTAGATTGATGAGGGAAAAAATGAATTCAAACGATTTCAACATAAGGCTGCAACATAACACAATGTGAAAAAAGTGAAGGGGTCTGAATACTTTCTGAATGCACTGTACGTCATACAATGTTCATAACATTTACAATAACATTCATATTTCATACAATGTTCATAACATCTATATATATATATATAAAACACAGTGTGTGTGTGTGTGTGTGTGTGTGTGTGTGTGTAATGTTACCGATAGACTCCTAAACGGAGAGGCTCACATGCTTGATATTTGGCACAAACATGGCCATTGAGCCTGGGAAGAACATGGCCGACCGAAAAATTTATTTCATAATATGTTTTTACCATATTTTTACCTCGGCGCATTTCAGCGAGGAATATTATGACCGGAATGGCAGAGCAGCGCGCTGATTCGCTCAGAGCGATCACGTGATGTTCCTTGCCGCCATTAACTCAGTTACGCGTTCGCACGTATTTCTGAGCGAAAAGCGATTAACTTTTTTCACATTTCAGCGAGGAACATTGCCATTCACACCACATAGGTTTTTTTTTTCCCTCCCCCCTCTTCCTCCCCCTCCCCTCCCCCTCCTCCTCCCCTTCCCCCACCCTCCCCTCCCCCCCTCCATCCTCCCCTTCCCCCCCTTCCACTTCCCTCTCCCTTCCCCCTCCACCCTACCCCCTCCCTTCCCCCTACACCCTACCCCCTCCCCTTTCCCCCTCCACCCTACCCCTCCCCTTTCCCCCTCCCCTTCCCCCCCCTTTCCCCCTCCCCTTCCCCCCTTCCCCTCCCCCTTCCACCCTTACCCTCCCCCTTCCCCCTCCTCCCCCCTCCCCCCTCCCCTCCCCCTCCCTCCCTCCCTTCCCCCTCCTCTCCCCTCCCCCCTCCTCTCCCCTCCCCCCCTCCCTCCCCTCCCCCCTCTTCTCCCCCCCCCTCTCCTCCCCTCCCCCCCGTTCCCCTCCCCTTCCCCCTTCCCCTCCCCTTCCCCCACCCCCTCCCCTCCCCCGCCCGGCAATGCCGGGTACTTCTGCTAGTTTACTATAATATAAATACGTCAAACAATGTTCATAATATTTACTACAACATCCATATGTCATACAATGTTCATAACATTTACTGTAACATACATATGTCGTACAATGTTCATAACATTTACTATAATATACATTTATACATACGTCATGATCGTCATTACTGTCATACCCGGATCGCCATTTGGGAACGCAAAGCTGAGTGCCGGCCGATTACCAAAGCATTATTTATTTTCATTATCTTTTCCCCTTGTTTGTATACGAGTCTGAAAGGAGACGTCTCGATTAGGAATTAGTTTTTAACCTCACCTTTCATTGTTATTTGCGTTTATTTTCATTAAATCATTATTTGTCGAATCATACTTTTCTTGTATTGTGGATTTTGCTGTCCTGTCTTTGTGTTTGTGGGGATCGGATTAACCCCTGCATGTGTTTCTGATCAGATACGCCCTCAAACCTTCCTGCTTGCGTGAAAAGATAATACCGCCAAGTTGGGTATACGCCTCGGAGTAAAGCTCGTTTCGGTCATTCGTCCTCTTGGGGTCTTAACCCCGGGGACATTAAGATCACTGGTGACAGATAGCCGAAACGGTCTTATGCCTGAGGCGGCAGTCGAAAATGGCGGTGATCGCACGCGCGAGGTGGAAGGAAGCGACGCGTTTACCTGAACGGAACACAAAGGCTTATTCCGAAACCGCAAAACGCGCACACACGACAGTAAATTCAACAAATATGAATTTAATGAAAATAACCCAAAGAATAAAATGAAAGCTGAGGTAAACTAATTCCTAACTGAGGTACCTCCACAAACGGACTCAAAAACAGACAAGGGAAATGATAAAATAAAATAAGTTTTTATAGTGCGCTTAGCTTTGGTCTCAAGTGGCCCTTTTTGAGGAGAGTGGTGGTGACGAGGCTCAGAGCCTCCCACTCGTTGAGCACACAAGATGGTGCCAAAGGCGCCAAGGGTCATGAAGCAAGTCGTTGAGATGGCCCTCTTTCGTGTCCCTCTGCCATCCGAGGAAGCACAACGCGGACCCCGCCCACCACGAGCCCAGCAGTCGCCGAAACCTCCCTTGAATACCATCAATGCCACCAAGAGCTCCTTGCTCTGCAAGAACGCGCCCAACTGGTCAGCACACGAATGTTCCTGATCAGCACAAAAATGGCGCCCTTCACCATGCAAAAAAAAAAACCAGGAGACAGAGACATAGACAGACGTGCTCTTCTTCGACCTCTTTAGAGCCAATCCCCGAACGTCCCTCCCAGTTCGCCCCGTCCACAACCTCTGGGCTAATCATGTCCCACAGGGGCGTGGTCTGTTTCCTTATTCGGTCCTTTTGGCGGGGCTTAGTCCGATCGGCTCTGCCTGGGTTCTGTCGGCGGTTGTTATTTAATGTAGATTTTAATGGCCGGCCTTGTCAGCAAAACGTAAAGGGGAAATTACAGAGGTGAAATCACGTACTGGGGAAAATTAGTCTTAATCCCTACACTAATTAGCACTGCTTCACCCCTCGTGTGAAGACATCAAAACAATCTTAAGCTAGAGTTTCCCTACTTAAGTACATCAAGATTTCTCCTACGCGTCCACTGTCCTTTGCTACATCCTATACAGTTCTACCTTTACTATGGGATCCTTTTACCTACCCCCCATAAACGTAACACAGCTCCCCCACCCCCTCCGCCCCAGAATCACAGCTCCTGCAATGTTCAATGCAGGCATTACTATTCCAGCCTTAACACTTACCGACTCACACCTAATTAGCCGACGAAATAAATTAGGAGGGGCTGTGGGAAGCGAACTGTAGCTAACTTCCTGTTAAAAAGGCTGCAATCAATTTGCTCATTAAATTCTTCCATCACAAAAAAAAATTCAATCTCATACAATTCTTTCTTTCTTCATTCTCTGAACTCACACTCATTCCACCCCTCCTCAGTTGTTCTCAAACGGATCTCTGATTTGAATATCCCAAGAAACCCAGTCTGTAACAAATGTTCGATTTTCTTCAATCATTCAAACCTTTCAAATTTCCCCCCTCTCCCCTCCCCTCAAATCTCCCTACTCACCACTCCCCCTCAATTTCCCCCCCTCACCCCTCCTCAAATCTCCCGCCTCACCACTCCCCCTCCAATTTCCCCCCTCACCCCTTCCCCTCAAATCTCCCCCGTCACTCCTCCCCCTTCAAAACTCCCGCCTCACCATTTTTCTTCAATTCTCCTCTCTCACCCCTCCTCCTCAAAGTTGCCTCTTAACTCCTCCACAAAGCTGCCTCCTCCCCACTTCCTCTCCCTTCCAACTCATACCTCCACATCATCCCACCTTCGACTTCACTCTGCCGCTCCTCAAATAACCCCTCACTGTGCCTCATCCCAACACCATCAAACATTTTGTCCTCCTCGTCCTTCCCTTTCTCCTAACTCTTCTGCAATCTCCGACACACTATCAACAGCTCTCCCTAACTCCCCCTCTCATCCTTCATCTGACCCTACCCCTCCCGTCCCCTCTCCTGCACCCAATGCCCCCCTCCCTCTTCCTTAACGGTGTGGACCTCAAACATCCGGGACCTTCGCTCAAACCTGATTGGTCTCTCCATACAGGTTGCTTCTGACAAACCAGACTTGATCTGCTTAACAGAAACTTTCCTCCTTGCTCCCTCCTCCGTCTCTTATTCCTTAATATCTCTTCATGGTTACTCCCTCCTCTTCTGCGACTCATTGGGACTGACACAATCTGTCAATTTCCCGACCTGGATCTGTCAATAGAGTATCTTCTCTTCTTGACTTGGTTATGACAACCTTCCATGCAAATGCCTTCTGCTCTTCTTCTGCTCCAATCGGTTCATGTGATTATGTGCTTGTTAAAGTGGACATCTCTGTGGCCATTCTCAGAGAGCCTCCTCAGCGTCAATGAGTCTGGGATTTCACTCAGGCCGACTGGCATGGTCTTCAAGCAGCCATCAATCATCTGGACTGGTCTCCCATCTCCACTGCCTCTGACATCAACTCTTCCTGGGAATTCTTCCAAAGTAAACTGCTCTCTCTCATGCACAGATTTATCCCATCTCATCTTCAGTTGTCGTACCCTTCCTCCCGTCCATGATACACGGAATCTTGTGGTGAGGCAGTTGCCATGAAACAACTTGCCTTTGCCTCTTGGAAGGGAAATCCAACTGAAGGCAATCTCAGTTCCTTTCACAAAGCCCTGAATAAGTGTGTGTCTATCCTCAGGAGAGCCAGGAAGCATCTCTCTTCTCTCAAGACAACCCTCAAACCTGTCCCCCTCCACCAATCCTGGTGGTGTCTGGTCAAATCTGTTTCTTGTGTTTGTTCCCCCTCCATCCCCTCCCTTACCTCAAACGGCTGCACAGCTGACACCTTGCGTGAAAAAGCTGAATGCCTCAACTCTGTGTTTGCCTCAAAATCTTGTGTCCCAAACCCGTCTCTCTCTGTACCCAACGTACCCGGTCGTACCCAGCTGCTCCTGGACTCTGTGTCCTTCTCTCCTGACAAGGTGGAGAAGTTTCTGTCAAACTTCAACTCTGATTCTGCAACTGGACCAGACGGCATCAGCCCACGGGTCCTAAAATCCTGCTCTGCTGCTTTATCTCACCCTCTCTCTGTTCTCTTCACCCTTTTTTGCTCAAGGTCATCTGCCGTCTGCTTGAAAATCAGCCAACATTACCGGTTTGCACAAGAAACGTGCAAAAACAGATCCTTGCAACTACAGACCAATCAGCCTTCTCCCAATTATCAGCAAAGTCATGGAATCCATCATTGCTTCGGATATCAAATCCTTCCTCTTCTCCAATAGCTTGATCTCGGATCATCAATTTGGATTCAGACCAGGTACTTCTACTCTGTACATGCTGCTTCTGCTGTCTCAACAATGGATGGAGTTCCTCAATGCCAAACAGGAAATCGGAGCCATCTCCCTTGACATATCTTGTACCTTCGATACGGTCTGTCATTCCGCTCTGCTCACCAAACTCTCCTCCTCTGGTAACCATGGAAATCTCCACGCATGGCTTGCGGACTTCCTTTCCGGTCGCAGTCAACGTGTGGCCCTGAATGGTTTTTCTCTCATCTCCCCTTCCTGTTCAGGCTGGAGTTCCCCAAGGTAGTGTTCTGGGCCCTGTGCTTTTTTTGGTATTCATCAATGATCTTTCCGACTCTCTGGAAAATTCTCTCTATCTCTTTGCTGATGACTCCACTCTCTGTCACTCCATATCTCATCCCTCCGATCGGCAGCAGCAGCCTCTTCACTCTCTGCAGACCTGGACAAAATCACAAACTGGTCAAACAAGTGGAACATGTCTTACAATCCTGACAAATGTCACGCTCTCACTTTGTCTCTCTGGAAAGACCGACTGGACAACCCTCCCATCGACTTTCTCAACAATCCTCTTGAAGATGTTCTGTCACTCAAGCTTTTGGGTCTCACTATCTGCCATGATCTTTCCTGGGAAAACCACATTTCCAAGCTGGCCTCCAAAGCCAATCGCCGACTGGGCATCCTCCGTCGTGGGAAGTCCTTCCTTGGTACACATGAGCTCCTCACCACATACAAGGCTTTCATCCGTAGCTCTATGGAATACTGCTCTCCCCTCTGGTCTGGTGCTCCTGCCTCACACCTAGCTCGTCTTCACGCTGTTGAAACCAAAGCGTTCAGAATCATTGAAATCTCCCGCGATGAAGCTAACTCTGAGGGCCTTTCACTCTCTCACTGCAGGCAGGTCGGTGGTCTTTCTGTCTTCGACCGACTCCTCTCTGGCCTATCCTCCCCCCCCGCCCCCCCCCAGCCCTGTCTGTGCTCTGTCCCCTAAATATTCCTACAGGTCGCACAAGATCTGCCAGCAACCCTCTTCTGGTGAAACTGCCAAAATCAAGACTCTCTGCTCACCTTAACTCTTTCATTCCTCTTTTCTCCCGCCTCTGGAACAAACTCGCTGACCCTCTTCAATCCCACTCCTCCCTCCACGTCTTTAAAACAGCTGTTCACCACCATCTCTTGTCTTCCCCCATCCAAAACCTTGATCTTTTCTAAACCCGTTAATACACCCCAAATCCACATCTTTCAATCCCCAACTTCATTCCTGAAATTTATTGCAGTGTCAATTTGTTTTGTACCATGTACCCCTTCCCTCTCTCTATCCTCCTCCCCCCCCTGCATGTGTTTCTGTACATGATGGTTTTCATCTTCTGATGAAAGGCTATAACCTTCATGAATGTTTCTCAAATATTCTATCCCGCATACCTGAAAGTTCAAGCGTCAGAGTCTCATCGCCAACAAAACAACGTCACCCAGACTTTTCCCTTCGAACAGATCTCCCGATGTCCGCGTTCTCTACTGTTGTGCTTTGGTGCTTCCCTCTCTCTCCCCATCTTGTCTCCCTCTCCCTTTTTTTTTTTTTTTTGTATACAAGATCGAGGCTCGTGTAAGAGCTAACATCAATCACAAAAAAAGCAAATGGACACACAAAACAGACAATAAAGGGACCGGGAGACAAGATGGGAGAGAGAGGGAGGCACACAAGTACAACAGCAGAGAAGTTCCCAATCCACTGGAATGCGGCTTTCATTATGAGAGCATGAAGCAAAATATTCTGTGGTCTGATAAGATGAAAATTGAACTCTTTAGCATGAATGCAAAGTAAAGTACTGTGTAAGGCAGAAAGCTCATCACCGAGCACAGCTCATCACCCATCTACCACCATCCCTTCCGTGAAGCATGGTGGTGGCAGCATCATTATATGGGGATGCTTTTTAACGGGAGGGACTAGGAGACTTGTGAGGACAGAGGGAACAATGAATGGAGCCAAATGCAGGTGAATCCTTGAGGAGAATCTGCTTCGGAGTGCAAAAGACCTTAGAAATAATTTTTATTGTTTTATGTGTCTGGTTTATTTATTAATTTTTTTACATTTCTTTTTTTTTTTTAATAAAATTAAAATTAAAATCTAATTAAATGTAAATTAAATTAAATTAAATTTTATGAAAATTAGAAATGATATTTTTAAATAATTTTTTTTTTTTTTAATTTAATAAAATTTTTAATGTGTGTTTAATGTGCTAGCTCTTAAACGAACCTCGATCTTGGGTACAAAAAAAAATAAAATAAACTTACCTGTTCTCCTTTCCGTTCTACACCCTTTCAACATGACAATTCAACTATGTGCAAATCTCCTTTGGTTCCTATCTCCTGTGGCGGGTAGAGAATGGTTCAAAACAACACATGCAGGCCTACCTTAACAGACCTTATTCAAAAACTAATTAACGTTTGTACAAACCCCTTCTATGGACCACCTTCCCTGGTAGATACCACAATTCCCAAAGTTACCTGTGGAGCCATCCCAATTTACCTAATCCTCAATTTTGGCGGGCCCTGTCCTTTCGGCACAGTCAGTGACATGGTTCGGGTGGACTTTACCCCACAGACACACACATAACCCCAATACCCAAAGCACGCATTCCAACCCTGCAAGACCATGGCTTAAATCTTATGACACATGTGTGATCCTCAATTAGGCAGCGGGGAGGTTTCCGTACAACCAAGATGGAGGGGGTGTTTCAGGCTTGTGGTTTCAGTGTTTGTGGTTTCTTGTGGTTTCTTCAGGCTTCAGGCTGGTGCCCGCAGTCCAAAAACTAGTCACTCGACTTCATAACTTCTTCGCTCTCTCCAACCCCCTTCAACTTTTCGACCCCTGACAGCCAAACAGTTCCTTTGCTGTACGTCCTGTTGGAGAGGGTCTCTACACCATCCAGGCTCCTTGGCCTTAGGCTCCCTTGGCCTCTCTCGGGTCGCCAGGGGTCTCCATACCCACTGGTCACCCAAGCAGACCCCCCCCCTCCAACGGGTCCCCATTTCCAGACACCACCGGCTGCCAGGGACAAATTACCTCAGGGGGGGCCACAGTCACCACTCCTCCAGAGCTTGATCCATTCCTGCGGACACACACACCTTCACCACCCACAAAATCCCAAATATCATTCCCTCCCCCACTGCCATTCAAGTCTCAAACACCGGTAATGCAAGGTAGAGATTGTGTTCCCAACTGCCATGGCCTGCATGCATGTAAGTAGTAGGGAAATGGGGGTTCTAAAACACACCTAATTTTACATGTAAGTGAATGGGGAAAGTGCATAGGAACTTATGGACCACCCACCAAAAAACAAAAAAACATCTGTCTATTTCTCCCTCTTCCCCAAGCATACCAATGAATATTTATTCACAAGCCATGCCCACTTTTTCCATTATTCCATTGATCATACCCCCAAAAATTCATCTATTTCTTCCACTTTCAACTAAACCTATTATGAAATATTAAACCCTCAATGGACCAACTATTACAAACCACACCCACTGTTGATAAACCACGCCCACTATTTCCAAAACACCCACACTCCCCAAAAAAATCCTATTTATCCCACTTCCTCCAAGCCCTTTGTTGGTTATAAAACACTCATACCACTCCATTTTCTCCCATGCTTTCTTTGATCTCATATGGAGAGCCAACGAATATCTGATTATGTTCTTTTTTAGGGAATAGCTTAATTTTCTTATTGAACTCGTCACCATCGAGTATATTGATAAATAGTATGTTTTTGGAATTGGTTCTTTGTTTAAGTATCTTTGTTGTGCAGAGATTAAATAATAAACCTCTCTTATTGCTCTTGTCTGAGGACCTCCTGAGCCACATATCAATTTTAGATTGTAGTAAATTATTTTTCCATCTTCCTGTGACAACAATGGCGGCCATTTTTCAAAAAAGGACAAATCTGCGATGGCCCTATAGCCAAATATCTTTCTTCGGACATACTCTGACTGTGTGCCAAATGCCATGCTTGTATCATCAAAGGCACAATTCCTGCACCTATCTGCCATACTACAACATCCTGAGACATGTCCTTGTAAATATCTTCCGTGTTTATATTAAGTATCCATAGGAAGTATCCATATAAAGTAGATTCATATTATTCACATAGTTCTTCTTTAAGTTGTTGTAAAAGTAGGGCAGGTCTTTGTGTTTGTTGTGGAGTTCTTCTGGATATTTTAAATCAACCTCAAAATAATACCCAACTTTAGCTTTATCTAATTCTTTTTGAGAAGGTCTAACGATGTCTTCTAAAACTTTTTAATAATTATTTTCTTTTACCCATTTTACCTTTTACCCAAGTTTTTCATAAGGTAAAGCTTGAGACATAGCGCCTCCATACAAATTGTTAGCATCATAATACATCAAGTAAGAACTATCATTTTTAGCATCATAGTTCGGAAGATATTTGTTGTTTGCTTTAGCATACCTCTTTGAACATACAGTACTTGAGATATTCCCCCTCTTTTAGCCTTCTCTATCTTCAAAAGCATATTTATATCAGTATCACCGATTAATTCCAAATCCTATTCAGTCATTTTTAACACGGCACTCCAAGCCAATCCTGGGGATGTGTAATAATGAGCGGGGTCTAAACCATAGGATTTTTTTATTATGACAGACGGTTCTAAAAGTCTTAATTACATCAGCCAATAAAAAAACATCAGTTTTAAGATACAAATCATGATACTCTCCAAGGTTCTTGATATTAAACTTCTTCCAAATATTTTGTGCTCGAGTATAATCTTTACAGTTATATAACTTTTATTCAACTCATTATAGAAATTCTCTTTGGAGGGACGTTGTGTTTCTTTAAACCTCTCAAATGAATCCATATAATCATAAGGATATATCCCCTTTTTTGATAGGAGTTCAATCTCTTCTTGAATTGAAAAATGTGATTTTAAGATTTAGAAAGTTTTTAACATTTGATATCAAGTTAGATAATGGACTTGACATAAATTTGAATGTGTCAATAAATCTGATATGAGTAATGGGAGATGTATGAATTGTTTTTGTGAATGAGATGTATTTAATCATCATAATAAATCTTTATTGTCCCATATTCAGGGAAATTATTCTTCCATTGAAATTATTCTGAAATTATTCAGGGAAATTTCTGGTTTGTGTTAGGAATGGCTGAAATGTCTTTACTGGTTTTATTCAATTATTTTATATAAAAACATGTGGGTCATAGTGAGCGTTATTGTGAAGAAAGACTGGAATGAAAGAGGGAAGTTTAAAATTGAGATTACAACTTTGATGAGCCGGACCTCTATATTTACCAGTGAGATGACAATGGTCTCTTACCTTTGGACCTTCACTAATTTCCTCCTCACAAATATGACATATTATTTTTCCTAAATTTCCTTTTCTCTTCTTTTGTTAAGCACATTGGCTTACTGTTTTTCCCATTATCCCAGGTAATTGAATGCAGTCTTTCTCCAGTCGTTTTACAAACTCACGAGAGGCATAATCTCCTCTATAAAGTTATAACTTGTTGTATTCGTCACCAACAGATGATTTGATATAATGTTGCGTTTGTTGGGGGTCGGCCAGCAGAGCTGACTAACCAGAAACCAGGCATCAAACACAACCGCTGGTGCCGCAGCCGCTACATCACCACCTAAATCATGCTGGGGCGCGTAGCCACACCGAGAAGAGCAGTGATTAGTCTGGGATTTTGATTGGCACAAGGACTGCTAAGATGGGACTCGCTGATAGGAACGGACACGGTGACGTCGTAGGATGACGTCAGAGCCTCAAGTACAAAATAATTAGGACGGTGGACATTTTCTCTCTCGGGTTCTGGATCTGGTGGTGAACGGTCGTGTGCCGACATTTTGGCTTCTCGTTCTGGATCCCATAGCGAACGGTCGCTATTTCTCTTGCGCAAGGGAGATTCATCACGAACGCTCATGTTCCGACATCTTCATAGTGATCATAAGGAGGAAGAACTGCAGACCGAGAACTGCGGTTTCCCAAGCAAGTACGACGAGTGGACAGGCGCAGAATGTTCGCTTCGCTCTTGACGAAGCCAGGAGTGGGCGGACGCACAGTGAGGCCTAGTTTGTGCCAACAAGCGCAGTTTCCCACCAAGGTTGCGAGGGGGTTTTGACGATTCCTGACAAGATTTAGGAGCCGATTCGAGCTAAGTGCCACAAACTATACATATTTATTTTTCAGTTATATTTCCCTTTGTCTGTATTCAGGTCTGTATGGGTGCGCTCCAATGAGGAATATTGTTTTATCGTGCATTATTTTGTGACCGGCATTTTCTTTAATAAATCCGGTATTTTTGTACATTTTAATTCTGTGTCGGTTTGAGTTGATTTATTGCAGGGTCGAGGACGTCGGGTGGACTCGTGAAGGTAAGCTCTTCGGCCTCCCTTTTCCTCGCGCTTTTCCCTATGAAACCAACTCGGACCGCCGGAGGTCTCAACCCCCTCCAGGGTCCGGTGACCCTGCCGGCCCGAGACACTTGCTCGGGTGGCACCCCGATGGACGAAGGATGCTACACTCAACCAGATTCCCCGTGGGGCCTGCGTCATACGACAACATCTGTGGTCGGACCCCATGTCCAAAGCCTGCCAGGGCATCTCCCCAGCTGCCTGACCCAACCCAATTTTGAAGGGGGCAAATTTTTCATGAGGCTGACCCCATTAACCTCCCCTGGTCCAAATTCTGCAGCCTGGGAACCAATTCCCTCCAAGGCTGTTCCAAATCAACCTCCGACTTAAATTTAATTTTTAAAATTTTGGCCTCGCGTGTCCAAATGCAGCTACATGTTAAAACCCCTTTGTGGGGTTTTCTGCCCCTCCCTGCAGCCGTTCCAAATTTACTATGGGGGTCGCCTTTCCCGTGGCTCTTCCCCCCGATCTCCCCTGTCTGAATGCAGCTCGGGGCCAAAACACCCCCCCCCCCCCAGCTGGGTACTCAATTTCGGAACCTCTTGTGCCCAAATTTGGCTCGTGGTGAGGGCCCTCTGGGTCACCCTAATCTCGTCTTGGAGATGCTTAACAAACCGACTCACCTCGTCTCGCAGACTCTGTTGGACTCGAGCAACCTCCCCCTTGATGGTATTGTCACAAGTGTTCAGCCGCTCCCGTAACATCTCATCCATCCTTTCCCCAGTCAATTGTGACCACCACGGGCCTTTATCGACAAACACCCGCTCTTGTTCTGTTACACGGGCTTCCAACTCTTTTACCTCCCCTGCCAAACCACCATCCTGATGCTGCAAAAGTCCCCATTCCTCTAACTGTTGGTGCATTCTGGCATCTACACTACATTGTGGCATCCGATAGCCTTCCAGATCCTTATTTACCTTGCCAATCCTTTTATTTGTTGACCCAATTTTGTCTTCCAACTTTTCCCCATTTCGAACAGCCTGGGTTTTACCCTCTTCCATTTTCAATTCCATTTCCTCCCGTTTTACTGTTTTAGTTCAAATTCCAATGCCGCTCCTTTTTCCATTTCCCCAAATCGAGTCTCCAATTTCGTCTCAAATTCTCCCAGCCTGTCCTTAATTCGGTGTTCCATTCTTTCCTTTATTTCATCAATCCATTCCCCCAGGCCCCAGTTCCTGTGTTATTCCCTCCTCAATGTCGTTCATTTGATCGGTGACGTAATTTATTTTTCCCTCAATTTTTCCCTCCAATCAATCACTCATTCCCTTCATGGAGGTACCCTCCATTCCATTAATTTGTCCCTTCAATTCATCTGTTTGTTCTTTCATTTATTCCATCAATTGCTTTGGCATGGCCTGGAGTGTCATCGCACCTGTTCCCTGTGTCTCAGGCTCCGCCATTGTAGGGGAGGGGTTCGTTTCCTTTTCAAAATCTACCCTAAAAAAAAATCTACTCGTGGCTCGATTCCTTTTTTTACTACTTTGGTCCCTTCCAGACGCTCCGCCATTTTGTTTGTTCAACGGCTTTTTTTTCCCGCGCGCGCCTCGATTTACCTCAGAAAAAAGAATTTTCTCAACTTTTCCGACATCCGTTCCGCGTCCTCCCGACACCAATCACGATAAAAATTGAACATCGGCACTACGATCACCTCCCCCTGCTGAGGGAGACGATCGTTATAATATCGATTTCAAAACGGTGAGCGCACTTTGCGCTCACGGGTGTTGTACTCGCACCATAGACACCGAGTGTCCACAGCGTTCACTCCGACACCAAATGTCCTCAGAGGGTTTGAATCCCGCTCCTTGACAACAAATGTCCTGTCACCAGTGGTTAAGACCGCTGGCTGACGGATAACCGAGACAGTTTTACTCCTGAGGCGGCACCCCGAAAAATGGCGGTATCTTTGTCGCGCGGAATGAAGGGAGGTGAAGTATTTACCTGAACGGAACACACACATTTATTCTGAAACCACAAATAAGTAAACGTGTGTGTGTGTGTGTGTGTGTGTGTGTGTGTGTGTGTGTGTGTGTGTGTGTGTGTGTGTGTGTGTGTGTGTGTGTGTGTATTTTGTTGTGGTTTTGGAATAAAGGATAATTCCCCCTTGTCGGTAGACGCACCACAACATGAAGCCTCGTGATAGTTCAGTTATTTCTTCGTGAATGTAAGCCTAGTCCTTTCCTGTGTTAGTTTTGCGTTGAGCAGGTCCATGAGTAGGGCGGTCTTTTGGGGATAGCATGCCACGTGGCAGGCCTGAACAAGTCTGGCGAGGCTGAAGGGAGGCGCTGTAGGAGGGAGTGGCCGGTAAGCAACGAGCCGCCAATCAGGGCTCGAGGGGAGTGGCCAACCACGACGATGAGAGGTGAGGTTTGGCACATTCGAGTAGGGCCGGGCAGAGCCAATAAAACCCTGCTCCGAGTCCCCCCACCTCAGACGAGAAGATGAGTTCAGATGAGTTCAGTTCAAGTTCAGTAGAGTTCGAGTCATGAGTTGAGTCGGAGCCCCTGTGAGAGTGAGTGAGTGGAGTTGAGTTGAGCTTGAGAACGCGCCGCAGAACGAGTGCATTGAATTGCCGGTGATCGAGATTGCACACGAACTTTCCCCATGCCCTGCGCTCTGCGCTGTATTAATCGCTCGCTTGGGAAGACGACCCATGCCGGGCCACAGATGAGCGATCTCCTCCTGCCTGCCTTCTCCTGCATATGTGCCGTGACCGCCAGAGAGCCACACCGGGCGAGCTGCCCCGGAGCGACCGACGGCAAAGCGCGTTTGGCACGCGAACGTCTTCTCTTCTTCTCCCCGTGTGCGTGAGTGGGCCCTGTGTCTGGGATTAAGTTAAGATTGATTAAGCTTCTGCTCAGTGTCCCCTTTCCTTCTGCGAATCATTGTACGTAAATAATAAATCGTGTTATTCCTCTTATTTCACCGTTCCCGTCCCTTCCATCCATTGGCCTCGCATGGTACGACTAGAACCGCTCGAATCGAGTTCCATAAAAGTAATGGCACGAGTCACATGATACGCATACCGCTCGGGCATACTCGATTAAGCGTGGCTTGTGTGAGGTTTGGTCCCCGCTTTCGTGGCAGCGTGGGTTAAAGGTACGTGCGACGTTAACCCGATGCCCTTTTTCACGCTTGCTCGGGAAGTGGCGATTCGGCCTCGTGGACACGAAGACCCAGGGGGAAAAAGGGGGTTTAATGCCCCCCTTTGTAACGGGAACGGGCTTCGGGAGATCCGCAACAACAACAACAAAAAAAAAAATATATATATATATACGTATGTGTGTGTGTGTATATATACATATTTATGTGTATGTGTGTATATATACATATTTATGTGTATGTGTGTATATATACATATTTATGTGTATGTGTGTATATATATATATATATATATATATATATATATATATATATATATATATATATATAGAGATATATATATAGAGATATATATAGAGATATATGTGTGTGTGTGTATACATATTTACGTGTGTGTGTATATACATATTTATGTGTTTGTGTGTGTGTATATATATATATACAGACTTGGCATTTAATATGGAATTTTTTTTTTTCTTGACTTGGGTTTACTTTCTTAACTCAGTATATCAATCTGGTGAGTTTCTTTTACACTTTGGTGATTTCTTTGTTAAAAGAACCATGTCACTGATTGTCTGTCACAGCAAGAAGTCAACAACAGGATTATATCACAGGTGCAGTGGCAAAATGTACGGACAGGTGCATTTGATGATTGGCTTCACAGTCAGGTATACAAGGGTTGTTGCGTTCTGTATTAGTGGAAAACAACTGCTGCACGTCTCCAAAAGTTATTGCTGCTTCCTCTGGAGATGGTCCGTCAACTCGACAATGCTGTTTGTCATGGAGTGGTGGCTTTACGAAATTACGGCATGAAATAGCGTGCTATTGCTCGGCAATATGGCATCACTCAAGGTCAGGTGTCAAAGATCCTTAAACGAAATGCTCAGAGGGGTGTCTCTACTCCAATACTGAGGCCAGGACGTCCCCGCAGAACCACAAGGAGGGATGATCGCCAGCTGCACCGGTTAGTCCGCAATGGCCATACCAAGTCAGCTAATCGGCTTAGGGCTGAGTGGCAGCAACTGACAAATGTGCCTGTATCCAGAAGGCTAGTCAACCAACGACTGGTTCAAGCAGGCTTTCGTGCCAGGCATCCCCTGAGAAAGCCACGCCTGACCAGACAACACCGCCAGCGCCGATTGCAGTGGGCCAGAGAGCACCATAAATGGCAGCCAGGACACTGGAATCACGTGATCTTCAGTGACGAGTCTAGATTTCTGGTCTATCGTCAAGATGGCCGCGTCCGAGTGCGCAGACAAGTGCATGAAGCCTACAACAAAGATTGTATAGTGCCAAGAGTCCAAGCTGGAGGTGGTGGGGTGACCGTTTGGGCTGCTTTTCATGCAGGGGGCAAAACTGACCTGGTTGTTCTGAATGGAAACCTGAACCAGTTCAAGTTCAGGGCCATTCTGGAAGAAACATTGCTTCCATTTGCTCGTGCAGCCTTTCGAGGAAACTTTGTCTTCCAAGATGACAATGCACGGCCTCATCGTGCTTGCATGATCCAACACTTTCTTGCTGACCGTGGTGTAGAGCATATTGAGTGGCCTGCCATGTCCCCGGATATGAATCCGATAGAGAACTTGTGGGCAGAATTAACGCGTCAAATCGACCACTTGGACCAGCAGCCGACCTCTGTGAGTGAATTGCAGCAGGCTATTGTCACTGCATGGCAAGCGATTCCTGTCCAAACCTTGGCAAATCTCGTGAACAGCATGCCTCAACGTGTACGTGCTCTCCTGAATGCTCGTGGGGGTTACACGAAGTACTGAACTGAAATTTTACTGTCCGTAATCCCAGTCGTAATTTAACTTTTGTTTTTGTTAAAAAATTTTTGGCTAATGTGCAAAATAAAGAGATACTTCTGGAAAACGTACAGAAGTTTAACACAGTACTGTCCATGAATTGAGTTCGATATCACTTTACATCACTTTCAAGGATCGATTTATTTGTTTCGAAATGTCAAATGTGGTTTTTGTTTCTTTTAAAGGTCACATTAACAAAATCTAGAATAATTTCAACATTATTCCAATGAACTTTTGGTTCTAAGACATCTTGAAAAGTAAGTTCACCCCCACCAAAAAAATATTCCATATTAAATGCCAAGTCTGTGTATATATATTGTTGCGGATATGGGATTTGCATCCATCCATATCCGCTTGTAAATATTCCCCTATTTCCTCAATACTTCCCAACTATCCCCAATCCCCCATTCCCTAGTCCCATTTTCTCTAAACAACCCTCTGTAGACCCGACCTCCCCCTATTTCCCCCATTAAATGTCGTGCCCAGGTTCACCGCATCTCATGTAAGACAACTATAGGACATCTTGCTAGTTATTCTTAGTCTATGTCAGTTAAGGACTCGTTTCCATTAATTCTGACCCTTCGTTGCACCAGAATGTGATTGTATGGCACCGTTAGGAAGTTTAGGACCTCCCAATACCTCCCCGCAGCTCTTCCTCACAGTTCAACAACAACAACGACAACGAGCGCAGGGAGTGCGCGTCCTCACTCCGGCTTGGTTGGTAGGGGGTGTTGGGAGGGCACCAGGCCTTCCCAACGAGCCGCCATCGAACATGTGCTCGACGGGGTTACCAAATAGGGGCTCCCTGTCAGCTCCTCGTCAAGGGCGGAGCCCGGTAACCCCCGCACCCAATGGAAGCGGCGGACCGGCCCCAGTGGGGCGGAGCCAACCAGCCGAGGGCGTGTCACTCCCCGCTGAGCATGCGCAGGGAGAGGGAGGTGACGTCAGATGCGCGCTGAGCTTGAAGCAAGAAAGACGTCCCCTCCGAGTGCTGTGAGGCCTCCCCGCATCTTCTGGACCGTGCTTTATCCTGTCCCCGAGCCAAGGTGCACCTTGTGCTATCGACCAACCTGTCCCTTCCTGCCATCAATCCCTGTGTAAGTCCGCCTTGTTCCGTTTGTCTGTGGTCTGTCTGGGATAAGATAAGACGGTAATTAAGTGCCCATCTCTTCTGTGTCTTTACCTCACTGCCTTGTAATCTACCCCTTTTCTCCACCACTGTAATTATACCCTCCTCCGGAGGTCTTGAGAACTGTACCCCTTGCGTCGTTTCCTCTTTCCCAGTCGTCGTGTCCTTTCTATCATTGATTTGGCATAGCGCGATTTGGCCAACGTCTGGGTGAATCGGGTGAGTTGGGGAAGAATCGGGGGAACTGTTAGGTCGCGGCAATACCACCGCTCGGTAAATAACATCTAAACCGCGTCCGTAACAATTGGTGTCAGGAGTGTCGGATTCGGACCTGGGACTAAATTTGTTAGGCCCAAATTTTGGAACACCAATTGTGTTATTGACCGTAACAATTGGTGTCTGGGAGTGAGATACGGACCCGAAGCGCGCTTAACGCGCTCAAAATTACAAGTCACCGAAATTTGATTTTGTTTTACAAAAAACCCGAATTTTGAAAGTCGCGCTATGGGAGATCAAGACGGCTGGGTTCCGGTAGAGGAGAGTGAGGCAGGGTCGATCCAGGACCAAATTGAGGGACATGAGGAGAGCGAAGCAGTGAGGGCGGCAGGTTCGCAAAATGGCGTCCTCGCGCACGAGGTTACGGGCGCGCAAAATGGCGCCTCGCACATGGCTACGGCGACCGCGCCCGCGATCGTAGCAGCGCCGCTGGTGGATTCGAACCTTTTTTTGCTGCAAATGAGGGCCCTTATGGGACAAATGGGAGACCAAATTGGAGGTTTGAAAAACAGTATAGAGGCTCAGAGTGAGCAAATGGGGGTAATGAGGGCTGATAGTGAGCGATTGGGGAGCGAAATGGGGAACCGGATGGATGCTCAGAGTGAGCAATTGGGGGTAATGGGGGGCGAAATGGGGGGCAAAATGGGAGAAATGGGGGAACGGCTAGAAGCTAAATTAGAGGGGTTAGACAATGGGATAGAAGGGGTGAAACATGGGTTAAAGGGGGTAGAAAACAGAATGGCCGCTCAAGAGAATCAAATAGAAGGGGTGAAACATGGGTTAACGGGGGTAGAAAACAGAATGGCCGCTCAAGAGAATCAAATGGAAGGGATGAAAAAGGGGTTAGAGGGGTTAGAAAACAGTATGGAAGGCAAATTGAGGACATGAGGGACCAAGCGGAAAGGGAAGTTAAACAAATGGGGCAGCAGATAGAGGGGGTCAGAATGGGGGTAGAAACTAAATTGGATGCTCACAGGGAGGAAATGGAGCAGATGAGGGTGGCATCTGGGCAGGAGATGCAAGTGATGGGAGAGGAGATCAGAAGAGGTGTGAGTGAGGAGGTCGGAGGAGTACGCGAGGAGGTGAGGCACTGTAAGGAGCGCATGGAGAAGGAGGTGAGAAAGGGGACTGTAAAATTGCAAGGTGGTATAGAGGAGTTGACGCTGGGAGTGGAACAGCTGACGGAGGGACAAAAAGAACTAACGGAGCAGGTTCAAAGGAACACTGCGGTATTAGGAGGGTTAAAAGCGACACAAAACGACATAAAAAATGACTTGATAGTGACACAGAGGCAATGTCAGATGGTACGTGAGGGACTGACAACGAGGTTGGACGAGGTGACAGAGGTAATGGAGACAAAGGACCGGCAGGTGAGGACGCACATAGAAACGGTCAAGGTGGCCTTAGAGGACGAGCTTGAGGAGATGCACCGGGAAATAAAAGAGGTGAAGCAGAAATTAGAAGAAGTGGAAGAAGGGGTAAGCGAAATTAAGAAGCGACGGAGAGGGGATAAGAAAGAGATAAAAGAGGAAGTAAAAGAATTGGTCCAAAGTCTGTGTTCGGATCGTGATGATGTGCTCATTAACCGGATGAGGGATTCGCAGGTGATGGAGGAGAAGCGAAGAGAAAGAGGACCCGGTGTAAGTGGTGACCAATATGGTCGTGCGTATGATGCGCCAGGTGATTTAATAAGCTTGGGGGTCGAGATGGACCCGGGTGTTCGTGAGAGGCCGTTGGTGAAGTGTGCGACAGGTCTGGTGTGCGAAAAAGGAGGTGTGCGAGAAAGTCCGACCTTGGGGTGTGTGAGGAAAAAGTGCGCGCCAAGGAGTGAGGGTGCTGTCGAGAGTGAGTCGGTCGTAGCGCGTGTGCGAGGGAGCACATGGAAGCGCGTAGTGAGGAGTGTTACAGAGGATGTAACGGAAGAATGCACGCCTGTGGTGAGTGTTACAGAGGATATAACGGGAGAGGATGCACGAGCAAGGTGTGTAACGGACGGGTGCATGGGGAAAGAGTGCGCTGTCAAAAGTAAGGAAGAGTGTACACCTGTGGTGAGTCTTACAGAGGGTGTAACGGGAGAGTGTGCGTGAGAAAGGTGTGTAACGGACGGGTGCATGAGGAAAGAGTGCGCTGTCGAGAGTAAGGGTGAGTGCGCTGTCAAGAGTGGAGGTGAGAGTAGTAAGAGTGACACGGAGCGTGAGTTGGTTGTGACAGGTGAGAAAGGAAGCACACCTGGAATGGTAGAGCGTGTGTGGGAATGCACGCTGGAATTGGTAGTGAGGCACATGGTTGGGTGTGCGAGTGAGAGCACACCTGTGATCGTCACAGAGGAGGTGACCGAGGAGGGGGCGCAAAGAGGTGTGTTGGTGAGGTGTGCGAGCGACGAATGTGTGCCAAGGTGTTCGGTGGTCAGGTGTGTGACCAAGTCTGTGAGTGGAATGAGTGTACCTGGGTGTGTAAGAGAAGGTGCAATGACCAAGAGCAGGGAAACGGCTGGATGTATGAGCAAGAAAGGGGTAGCATATGCGTGTAAGCATGCAGGTGAGGCATCGACGGTAACCGCGTTAGCGGTTAGAGCAACTTATAGCCGAATCGGGCCCTCGGTGCGTGCCGGGCTTCGCGTGCCGCGAGAACCAGCGGGGATCCGAGCCACGGCGGGTTCGAAAGGACCGCCGTACGCGATCCACGCTGGGCCTCGCTTTGAACGGCCGCGTCCGTGCTCCACTAGGCGGAGCGGGCAGCCCGATAGGAAGGGTCGTCATGGCGACCACATTTTGTTGAGGCATTCCGGCAGGTCGAGATCGGGCCATGGGATGGCTCCGTGCCGAGATGGTGCGTGGGACCTCGGCCCGGGTAAACCTCCTTCCCTGCACCGAATGCGGGACGTATCCAGCCGCTGGCACCAAACAACCCGCATTCATGGCTTGGCTGTACGAAGCCGAGCTTTAGAAGTGAATTGGCGCACCGAGAGGCATTAGTAAGTAGACTGTAATGACGAGGATAGTGTTTTGGCCCCGAAATTAGAAAAACAAAATTTGATGATTGGCAAAGGATTGGCAGTAATGATTGGCAGATGATGGGTAGTGATTGGCAAATTTTTGATTTGTTGAAATTTGATGTGCAAAATTGGTAGTGGGAGATGCCCCATGTGATGGGATGGCCAATCCACCATCCCTCACAGATGGGGCAAATGCGCTATAGATTATGGGGTTGATGGCAGTGAAAACTAGCCCGGGAGGGTTAGGATATATCGTGTGTAGGGATCTAGAGATTGACATTAGGTAACGTTAAGGTTAGTAAGAGACTTGGTACCTGTAGTGGGGACGTAGTAGCTTAGTGTTTGATAATGACGTGGGAGCGCTGAGTGTAAGGGAAGACGGAGGAGCGCGAGTTTTAGAAGGGAGTAGACAGAGCAGATGATGCAGTGTGAATGGAAGTGCTGGTGAGCAGCTTCAAATGAGGCATCGGTGAGGCAATGCTCCGAGGTGTGTGTGAGTGTACAAGTGATGAATGAGAGAGCATTGCGGATGAGTGTCATGGTGAGTAGTGAGTGTTGTGGATCAGCGCGAATGCGCTTGGGGGAGAGAAGGGTGCAGGCGGCACCAAGTATGAGAGCACAGGTGTGCAAGTACAGGTGTGTGGAATATATGGAGCAGAGAATGAGTGGTGTGGAGAGAGTTGGAGTAAGTGGTACGGAGTGGTGTGCATGGTGCGAAGGTGTGGATGGGGGAAGAGTGGACCCCTTTTCACAAGTACCCGGGGAGGGTAGTTTAAAGAATAGTTAGAAGGTATAGGTAAATTGTGGTTGGATATTGGCATTTGTGGTGCGGTTGCAGAATGGTATTGTGGATGGGTGCATTGGTGTGGTGAAATTGGCTGGTCGTGTGGCCTGTTAGTATGAGTGTGAATGGTTGGGCACTCCGCCACTGTTAGATGTCGGCCAGGTGAGGCCGCAGGTGGGCTCTGGGAGCCGTTAGTGTCAGTGGGTGCCTGAGGATCCCGGGTGTGGATCGGGCAGCCCGTGCCAGAGAGGGCACTGAGGGGGTGAGAGTGCGAGAGGGCCTTCCCCAGTTAGTTAGGTTAGGGTGAGGAGCAGGTGAGCTCGGTAGGCAACAACAGTGGTGGAGGTGTGCAGGTGGGCGGACCAGCTGGGAGCGTCACACGACCCAGCCACCGAAATTGTGCGGGGGCACCGAGTGTTGAATCGGGGAGTGAGACCCAAATTGATGGTGTGCACCACAGATGGTCAATGGGATTTTGGTTCTTCGAACCACATAGAGTAATGAGGGCCAATGGTTTGGCAGGAGAAAGACCCCAGGTAATGTAAAGTTGTTAAAGTCATTTAGGAAATAGTTAGGATTGATGAACCTGTCGCACCATACACAGCCACTTACCTGAGGTGATGATGATGACTCCACACCTGTGTTTTCTTTGTTTTGTGTTGCAGGAAATGAGAATTGCTCTTTGGATTTGTGAGACGCATCACGACGTGGATGAGACATTGGGGTGATTCCATCTCTCCCTCCTTAGGAGGGACTGATGATGAATTGGTGATGGCAGATTTTGATGTTGAGTTGGAGATGGCAGATTTTGATGAGAGTTGGAAATGGCAAATTTGATTGGTTAGGAGGGAGAGAAGACGAATTTGGTTTATGGGAGGAACGGGGAAGACAGTAGGGACGTTGTTGATATGTAAAGTAGATGTTTATGGGTAGTGTTGTGTTTTGGGGATACAGTAAGGGGTAAGGGAGGGGCAATGTAGGTTACCTGGTGGGGGGGGGGGGGGCGTACGGTAGGAACGTACCTGTCTCACCTGGTTCCCATGTGCCCCCAGTGTGCATTACCTTGTATTGCGTGCACTTTTGCGCCCTTACCACCTTACTCACTTGTTTTCTTCTTTTGTCTCCCACCTCCGAGGATCTGGCTTTGGGGCAGAGAGAGAGGAGAGAGAGGTGCTGGCTCCGCAGTTGTGGGCCTGTACTTCCGCTGCTTGCTGCCTGGATCGATACACCATATGGACCGCAATTTTTGTGGCCGCCCACAATGGACCGCAGTTCTTTTGCGGTCAAGCACCACCCGTGGATGGACCTCTGGGTCAACGTGGCACCTATGCCATACAGGTGAACCACTTTTAGTTGGCCCCCCTGACGGCCACAATTAAGAAATGGACGCGGTTGGCGCCTTTCTTTATTTCTAAAGAAGCCAGAAGGCCAAGTGCACTCCATGAAGGCAAGACCAGCGGCAGAACATCGGCCGGCTGCGACACCACCGGTGACCATGGACACTTGATTGTGCATTTTTATTGAACACTTTATTGGTGCACCGGATGGTGCTGACTGTGCGTAATGGGGTGGTGCTTTTGGTGCTTGGACGGGGTGCTCTGCACATTATTAAAGGCCGTAGGGCCACAGGGCACACGTGGGTTGGTGTATCGATGCTGGCATGCGTGCTCTCCCTATGCATAACATCTGCATGTGTTCCTCAAAGAACAGGTCCTGGATCGTAGTGTAAATATCAGTGTTGTATACATAATGCTCCCTACCGGCTGTATGCTGAGTTTGAGGATGCTTTCCGCAATTCGGTTATCCTGTGGGTGTGTTTCTGTTGGGAGAAGGGTGCAACGTCGCAGGGGGACATATTTACTCATTTGTGAACATCTGTAAAACTGTCGCACTCAGGGTTGAGTTAATAGTAGAGGGAACTACATCTGAGTGCCACACTAAAGTAGGTAAAAATTTATCGGGTCGGGACGCCCCGAGGTAGAGAAGGGTGCAATGTTGCGGATATGGGATTTGCATCCATCCATATCCGCTTGTAAATATTCCCCCTATTTCCTCAATACTTCCCAACTATCCCCAATCCCCCATTCCCTAGTCCCATTTTCTGTAAACAACACTCTGTAGACCCGACCTCCCCCTATTTCCCCCATTAAATGTCGTGCCCAGGTTCACCGCATCTCATGTAAGACAACTATAGGACATCTTGCTAGTTATTCTTAGTCTATGTCAGTTAAGGACTCGTTTCCATTAATTCTGACCCTTCGTTGCACCAGAATGTGATTGTATGGCACCGTTAGGAAGTTTAGGACCTCCCAATACCTCCCCGCAGCTCTTCCTCACAGTTCAACAACAACAACGACAACGAGCGCAGGGAGTGCGCGTCCTCACTCCGGCTTGGTTGGTAGGGGGTGTTGGGAGGGCACCAGGCCTTCCCAACGAGCCGCCATCGAACATGTGCTCGACGGGGTTACCAAATAGGGGCTCCCTGTCAGCTCCTCGTCAAGGGCGGAGCCCGGTAACCCCCGCACCCAATGGAAGCGGCGGACCGGCCCCAGTGGGGCGGAGCCAACCAGCCGAGGGCGTGTCACTCCCCGCTGAGCATGCGCAGGGGAGAGGGAGGTGACGTCAGATGCACGCTGAGCTTGGAGAAAGAAAGACGCCACCTCCGAGCGCTGTGAGGCCTCCCCGCATCTTCTGGAACGTGCTTTATCCTGTCCCCGAGCCAAGGTGCACCTTGTGCATCGAACTACCTGTCCCTCCCTGCCATCAATCCCTGTGTAAGTCTGCTTTGTTCCGTTTGTCTGTGGTCTGTCTGGGATAAGATAAGACGGTATTAAGTGCCCATCTCTTCTGTGTCTTTACCTCACTGCCTTGTAATCTACCCCTTTTCTCCACCACTGTAAGTATACCCTCCTCCGGAGGTCTTGAGAACTGTACCCCTTGCGTCGTTTCATCTATCCCAGTCGTCGTGTCCTTTCCATCATTGATTTAGCATAGCGCGATTTGGCCAACGTCTGGGTGAATCGGGTGAGTTGGGGAAGAATCGGGGGAACTGTTAGGTCGCAGCAATACCACCGCTCGGTAAATAACATCTAAACCGCGTCCGTAACAATATATATATATATATATATATATATATATATATATATATATATATATATATATATATATATATATATATATATTGTTGCGGATATGAGGACTGTATTCTTTTGATTCTGTGCTTTATTCTTATTATTATTGTTTATTCTGCGCCCCCTGCCTCCGGAGCTGTGTAAAGGTAAAAGGGCATCCCATAATTAGTCCACAAGCATACACGCCAGCCAATAATAGAATACCCCTGTTCGATAGTTATATCTTATTCTGTGTTTTAGAGTAAGGCTGTGTCTCCCATTAATTGAAGTACTCCATTGCACCAGTGAAAGAGAATAGATCCCCTTTCATTCCCATCCCCAAAATCTCCATTTCCTTTCACATCCCCTTTCGTCATTGCCGAGCCTCGATTGCCAATTACCTCCCCTCCAAAACCACCATTGAACAAGTGCTCGGGTCGGGGAAGAGGGGCGTGCCCGCCCGTCGTCATCAAGGGCGGAGCCAGAGGGTCGCATGACCAACCAGGGCCGAGGTGAGCACACCGATGGGTGTGTCCTGAAGGCCGGCGGCTTGATCGCCGGAGGCGCTATAAAGGCGCGCGCGCAAGTGGCGTGAGAGAGTCAGTCAGTGGAGTCGGTGGTCAGTTGGTTGCGTTGGTTGCGGTGAGGAGTCGGTGGTGGTGGTCAGTTGGTTGCGTTGGTTGCGGTGAGGAGTCGGTGGTGGTGGTCAGTGGTTGCGTTGGTTGCGGTGAGGAGTCGGTGGTGAGGAGTGAGTGGACCAAGAAAGAGTTGAGGGTTTGGACCAGACGAGTCAGACAAGTCCTGGGAAAGCAGCGGAGGCCACAGCAGCAACAACACCCAACAGCCACTTGGGGCCTGGACGGCGGTTTTGAGCAAGGCCGTGAAGGAACGGCGGCTGCTAAACGCGCCGATCGTGCTGCAGGACCCCCTTGGACCTTCCTCTCCCTCCAGCCATCCACCTCCTGCCTTTCCACCCTTCTTGTGTACGTGAGTTTGTTTTGTTTGTTCTGTCCCTGGGTTAATTAAGTCTGTATAAGCTAGTATTTGCACTGTGTCACCTGCGTCTTATGTGTTGTAAATAAACGTGACTGCTTTCTTTTTGCTTGTGTGTACAATAAATCCAATTACTCTTCTGTCCGTATTCTCGTCTTATTACTTTTCCTCTTTGCATTTCGTCGTTTTAGTCTTTTCCCAGATTGGGCAGCTGCGGTGCGATACGGCCAAAGTTCTGGGTGAATCGGGTGAGTCGGGGATCCTGTACGGTCGCGGTTGGACCATCCGCTCGGCCCATCATAACATCTAAACCGCGATCAGTAACAATTGGTGTCGGGAAGTGAGATCGGCCCCGAAGCACGCTTAACGCGCTCAAAATTACAAGCTGCCGAAATTGTGTTTTAAAGAAATAAAACCCGAATTTTGAAATCGCGCCATGGCTGGTCAAGGCGATCGAATGCCGGTGGGTGAGCTAGAGGAGGAGTTAGGAGTAACCCAGGATCAAATGGAGGGGAGCAATGAGGAGGCGGTTGAGGGAGTATCAGGCGCGCAAAATGGCGCCTCGCACATTGCCACGACGCCCGCGACCGTAGCAGCGCCGCTGGTGGATTCGAACCTTTTTTTCCTGCAAATGAGGGCCCTTATGGGACAAATGGGAGACCAAATTGGAGGTTTGAAAAACAGTATAGAGGCTCAGAGTGAGCAAATGGGGGTAATGAGGGCTGATAGTGAGCGATTGGGGAGCGAAATGGGGAACCGGATGGAGGCTCAGAGTGAGCAAATGGGGGTAATGAGGGACGAAGTGAGGGGTACCAGTGCCCAAATAGGGAAGATAGACAGCAAATTTGAGGGGTTAGACAACGGGATAAAAGAGGTAAAGAATGGGTTAATGGGGCTAGAAAATAGGATGGAAGGCAAATTGCGGGAGATAGGGGAGCAATCCGCCCGAGAAATTAAACAAATGGAAGAGCAGATAGAGGAGGTAAAAATCGGGGTAGAAACCAAATTGGATGCTCAGAGGGATGAATTGGGACAGATGAGGGTGGCATCTACAAGGGAAATGGAGGAGATGAAAGAGGAGATACGACGAGGTGTGAGTGAGGAGGTCTCGGGGCTACGCGAGGAGGTAAAGCGAGGTGAGAAGCGTATGGAGAAAGAGGTGAGAAATAATACGGCTAGGTTACAGGGGGGAATAGAGGGTCTGACGAAGGGAGTAGAACAGCTGACAGTCGGACAAAGGGAACTAGCGGACCAAGTGGAAAAGAACACTGCAATCATCGGGGGTTTAAAAGCGACACAAAAGGACATTAAAAACGAATTAATAGCAACACAAAAGGAATGTCAGATGGTACATGAGGGGTTGACGAAGAAGTTGGAGGAGGTGACAGAAGTAATGGAGACGAAGGACCGAGAGGTGAGGACGCACATAGAAACGGTTAAGGTGGCGTTAGAGGAAGAGATAGAGGGGGCGCACCGGGAGATGAAGGAGGTAAAGGAAAAATTAGAGGAGGTGGAAGAGGGGGTGAGTGAAATTAAGAAGAGACGGAGGGAAACTAAGAGGGAGATAAAGGAGGAAGTCATGGAATATGTACAAGGTCTGTGTTCAAATCATGATGAGGTTCTCACTAACCAAATAAAAAGTTTGCAGGTGGCAGAGGAGGTGCGACGACGAGGTACGGAGGTGAGTGGCAATGTATATGATGTGAGGGGAGAGTCAGTCGGCTTGGGGGGTGGTGTAGACCCGGGTGTTCGTGAGGGACCAATGGTAAGATGTATGACTGGTCCGGAGTGGATGGACAGGGGAGGTGTGCAAGGAGGTTTGGCTATGGGGAGTGAGGGGGGTGCTGGTGAGCAAGGATGTGGGGGTATGGCGTGGGTAGCGGGTTGCGGAGGGGCGACCCAGGCATCGACACCAGGAGGGGTAGTGTTTGGAGGGACGGGGGACGCGCGGGAGCCCCCCGGGAATAGCGTACTGTGGGAGCCCGAACGGGTTGGTCCCGCGTTGATCCCGCAAGGAGTGACGCGCGGGGTCCGACCTTCGGGCGCCCACAAGGTCCCACTCGCGCCGTATGACGGCAAGAGTGATTTGAGGGCGTACCTGGCGCAGTTTGAGTACGTGTGTAAAGGCAACGGTTGGAATCCGGACGAAGGTGGAGTACACCTGGTGGGGGCACTGCGCGGTGCGGCGGCGGAGGTGCTGACGGCTTTACCACCGGGTGCTCTCACCCTGCCAGCTCTCCGTGCGGCATTAATTAATCGGTTCGGCATTGAACAGCAAAGCGAGCTTGTTAAAGCCCAACTTGCGCAGCGAAAACGCAAGCCCCAGGAGACCATCGGGGAACTTGCTCACGATATTCGCCGCGCGGTCGGGATTGCACACGCGGACATGGCAGCGAGTTCCCAGGAAAGCCTGGCGCTGGATCACTTTATTCAGGCCCTTCCGGATCTGGAGCTCCGGCAACAGCTCGCCATGTGGCGCCCGCAAACCATGAGTCAGGCGGCCGACGCTGCAGCCCATTGGGAAGCAGCGAGGCCCCTGGCCCGGGGAGGCGAGCGCCACGCAGTGGCGGTGCGTCAGATGGGGCCCGTGATGGGGGGCGGCCCCCCAAGGGGGCCCGCCCCCGACGGGGGCCCTGACCTGGAGAGCATGGTCCGGAGGTTAGTGGATCGGCGCCTGGCGGGACCTGGACCATGGCAGGCGGCCCCAGCGGTGGCACCCGGTAGTCCCCGACAGAGTACCCCAATTCGGACATACAGGGGGGGGGGAATTTGGAATACCGGAGGCAAGCACCTTACCAGGTGAGGTGCTATAATTGTGCTCGGATAGGTCACCGTGCATGGGAGTGTCGAGCTCCGCGCCGGGACGTTTCCCGCCAACCGATGCCCTCAACTCCGCCCCGTATAGATCGGCCTAGCCGACCTCAGACACCCCCCCGCCAGGGCCCGGGAAACTAGAACGTGCCGGGCATGCAGGGCGGTGTTCGGCAGTAGGGGATGGGGAGAAGCCCTCGTTGACGCGACAGGTCATTCATTGTGGCCGAATTGGGACGGGTAGTTTGACAATTCGGTGCAAAATTGCCGGCGTGGGGGTAGACGCCGTGGTGGACACGGGATCCAGCGCCACGATCATCAGCCCCGTGGTCCTTAATTCGAGTGCAGACGGCTGGGGTAAAATCCAGCGTCTGGAAAATCATAGTTTGCAGTTGGCTACCGGGGCAACGGCTCCGATCATAGGGCGTGGTTTTGTGACCCTCAAGTTGGGATCGGTAAAGCAAGAGATAGAGGTTTGGGTGGCGGAGGTGTGCGACCCATGCTTAATAGGGTTGGATTTGTTGACTGCCAGCGGTTGTAAAATCGACTTGAGTCGGGGGATCCTGCGATGGGGAGTGGAAGAGCTACCATTGGAGGGGTTGAGCACGGCCGAGAGGGTGGAGCTGGAGGCTCCTGAGGCCGTGACCATCCCTCCGGGGGCCGAGGCCATCGTGCCGGCCCGATGGTCAGCCCGCCCGACATGGCAGGAATCCTGCGGCCTGGTCGAACCGGTGGCAGCGCTATCCATACCTGGTTTAATCGTGGGCCGTACCCTTGTAAAAACGGACGGGCCGGTGGTGGCCGTCCGAGTAATTAATATTAGCACAGAACCACGCACTATAGTGAGGGGCACGAAGGTAGCTGGCTGCACCCCAGTTAGAGAAGTCGCGTCAGTGAGGGGCGAGAACGTCCAGCCGAGCCGGCCCCAGGGGGAGCCTTCAATAAGTTCTAGGAATTGGCCCGATCCCATTTGCGAGATGGTAAATCGTAGTAGTGTAGAGTTGGGAGGTACCCAGAGGGAGGCCTTACACAAACTGGTTGGGTCCCATTTGGACCTCTTCTCCTTGTCCACCGAGGATATTGGACGTACGGGCCTGGTGAAACATCAGATCCACACCGGTGAGGCCCGGCCTATTCGTCAGGCCGCCCGACGGCTCCCTTGGACCAAGAGGGCGGAAGCTGACGAGCAGGTTGAAAAAATGCTCGACGCAGGCGTGATCGAGCCCTCGGGAAGTCCTTGGATGTCACCTGTTGTGCTGGTCAAAAAGAAGGATGGGACCACGCGGTTCTGCGTGGACTATCGCCAGCTAAACAACGTGACACTCAAGGACTCATATCCCCTGCCAAGGATTGACGACACCCTCGATGCCGTTGCGGGCTCAAATTGGTTCTCAACTTTGGACCTCAAGAGTGGGTATTGGCAGGTGGAGATGGATAGGGCAGGGAAGGAGAAAACGGCATTTTCCACAGGTAAGGGACTGTATCAGTTTACTGTGATGCCGTTTGGTTTGTGTAACGCCCCCGCCACCTTTGAAAGATTGATGGAACATGTACTAGGCGGCATGCCATGGCAATCATGCCTGGTGTACCTGGATGACGTCCTAGTACATGCCAAAACGTTCCCCCAGGCCGTAGCTAATTTGGACCAGGTGTTTGGGTGCCTCAGACAGGCAGGGTTGAAGCTGAACCCGAGTAAGTGCACTTTGTTTGCAAGAGAGGTGGCCTATCTAGGTCACGTGATCGGCCGCGAGGGGGTAAAAACGGACCCAGACAAAATTAAAGCGGTAGAGGAGTGGCCCGCACCACGTACCATCAAGGAGGTGCGGGGATTTTTGGGACTCTGCTCCTACTACCGGCGCTTTGTGGCGAAATTTGCGGAGTTGGCCCGTCCCCTCCACCGGCTTACGGAGAAGAGGACGCGATTTAATTGGACACGGGAGTGCCACGAGGCCTTCCAAAAATTGAAGGGGTGTCTAACATCCGCACCCCTTCTAGCTTACCCCACTAGCAACGGGGCATTTACCCTGGACACGGATGCGAGCCAGGAAGGATTGGGCGCAGTTTTGTCTCAGACACAGGAGGGCGTGGAGAGAGTGATTGGTTACTATAGTCGGGCCTTAAGTAGGCCCGAGCGAACTTATTGCGTCACTCGCAAAGAGTTATTGGCTATGCTGGCTGCCATGAACCATTTCCACCCATACCTGTACGGGCGGAAATTTTTGGTTAGAACTGACCATTCCTCCTTGCAATGGCTCCTTCGGTTCAAGGAACCGGAGGGCCAAATTGCAAGGTGGTTGGAAAAGTTGCAGCAGTACGATTTTGATGTGGCCCATAGGGCCGGGAAGGCCCATGGTAATGCGGACGCACTCTCTCGGCGTCCTTGTCTGGGGGAAAACTGCAAATTTTGTGCGAGACACGAGGAGAGGGAGCAATTGGGCGATTCTGCCCCGATTCTCGTCGTCCGGGCAACCCGGGTGAGAGGGCCAATTTTGCCACTAACCGCGGACGAGGAATTTGGAGATTTGGCATGGAGCACGGCCCAGCAGGAGGATCCTGTCCTGGGGCCGGTGTTCAATTGGGTCAAATTGGGGCAAAGACCAAAGGGGGAAGAGGTCACCCCCCTCGGGGCGCAAACAAAGGCGTATTGGGCTCAGTGGCAGACCCTGGAGTTGAAAGGCAACATCTTATATCGCAAGTGGGTGGAGGTTCCCTCTGATAGAACTTCCTGGCTGGTGATAGTCCCAGACAAATTCAAGAACGTCATCTTACAACAGGTGCATGGTACCCGCTCCGGCGGCCATTTGGGCAGGACAAAGACAATATCTCGGGTCCGCCGGAGGTTCTATTGGGTGAATATGGGGCGCGACATACAGGACTGGTGTCGGAGATGCGACGCCTGTTCTGCCAAAAAGGGACCAGCACGGAGGATGAGGGCCCCCCTCCAATTACATCAGGTGGGGGCCCCCCTTGAGCGGGTGGCTATGGATATTCTAGGACCGCTGCCCCGCACCCGCCAAGGTAATAAGTATATCCTCGTTGTAATGGACTATTTCACCAAGTGGCCGGAGGCCTATGCCCTCCCCAACCAAGAAGCAGGGGTGGTAGCACAGGCCTTCGTAGAAGGATTTGTATGTCGGCACGGGATTCCACAGGAGCTGCACACCGATCAGGGTCGAAATTTTGAAAGTCAATTGCTAAAAGATGTGTGCAGACTCCTGTCAATTCGGAAAACCAGGACCACGCCCTTGCGGCCACAATCTGACGGGATGGTGGAAAGGTTAAATCGAACATTGATCCAACAACTGGCATTGTTCACCACCACCCGTCAGGATGACTGGGACGAACATCTCCCGTACCTGTTGATGGCCTACCGAACTAGCCAGCACGGGGCCACCGCATGCAGTCCAGCGTTGCTTATGTATGGGCGGGAGTTACGGGCTCCCGCCGACTTGCTATGCGGTCCCGTGCCAGACACCACGGATACACCGCCGAGGGAGGGTTACGCACGTCACCTGGAGGAAGGCATGGAGCGGGTCCATGCCTTCGCCCGCCGCCAGCTCCATCTGGCGGGGGCCAAGATGAAGCGTAGGTACGACGACCGGAGCCAGGGGAGTCAATACGCTCCGGGGATGAAGATTTGGTTCTTTAATCCCCGGAGGCGGAAGGGCAGGTGCCCAAAACTCAACTCCCCCTGGCAAGGCCCGGGAGTCGTCCTGTCGCACATCTGTGACGTGGTCATTAAAATCAAAATGGGGCCACGGGCCCCCCCTCGGATCGTCCATGCCGACCGGATAAGACCTTATGCCGGCGAGCAGGCGCCCTCATGGATCGCCTCGGCTCTAGATGCCGAGGCAGGACCCAGTACCTCTTGCGACGGGGGCTCGTAGCGTCAGAGGACTGGGGGGGGATGATAGGGGGGCAAAGGAGCACTAGATTATGGGGTGTATGGCAGTGAAAACTAGCCCGGGTGGGTTAGGATATCGTGTGTAGGGACCTAGAAGATGACATTAGGTAACGTTAAGATTAGTTAGTGACAAGGATACCTGTAGTGGGGACGCAGGTAGATTAGCGTGGATGATAATGACGTGGGAGCGCACTAGTTTAAAGGGACGACTGGGAAGCGCAAGTTTCAGAGGGGAGTAGTTAGCTTAGATGATGCCGTGTGAGGATTGAAAGTGTATTGTGAACAGGTGTGATTGAACAGGTGTGATTGCACAGATGTGCAACTGAACAGGTGGATGGAGCAGTGTATGAGTGAGTGAAGGTGATTGTGCATTGTGCTGACCCAATGGTCCAGGAAGAGGAGGAGGGTGCAGGTGGCACCAGGTGTGAGTGCACAGGTGTGCACCAACAGGTGTATGGAGAATGGTTGTGTGGAATAAATGGTATGGGATATATGGCGTATTGGGATGGATGGTCGTGGAGTGAGTATGGTGGAAACTATGGAGTGGAGTGGATGGTGCGAAGGTGTGAATGGGGGAAGGATGGACCCCCATCACGAATACCCGGGGCGGGTAGTGTAAGCGTTAGGTAGAGGGTATAGGTAAATTGTGGTTGGATATTGGCATCTGTGGTGCGAGTGGAAGAATGATGTTTGGATGGGTGCATTAGTGTTGTGGAAATGGCTGGGCGTGTAGCCTGTTAGTGTGTGTAGTTGGTTTGGGCACTCCACCACTGTGAGGATGTCGGCCAGGTGAGGCCGCAGGTGGGCTCTGGGAGCCGGTAGTAGTTGTTGTGGATGGGGCCCGAGGATCCGGAGGACGGACCCGGGTAGCCCAGTGCCAGAGGGCACCAGTGGGGTGACAGAGCCAGGAGGGGTCTTCCCCAGTTAGTTAGGTTAGGGTGAGGAGCTAGGTAAGCTCGGGTGGCAACTGCAGTGGTGGAGGTGTGCAGGTGGGTAGACCTGCTGGGAGAGCTACACGTCGCAGCCCAGAAATTGTGCGAGGGCACCGGGAGATGAATCGGGGGAGTGAGACCCCAAATTGAGAAGCACCACAGTTTGGTCAATGGGAATTGGTTTTTAGAACCCATAGTATAAGTTGGCCAATGGATTGGCGGGGAAAGACCCCGGGTAGTGTAAAGTGTGTTAATGTCATTTAGAAAGTAGTTAGGATGAAGTCTCCTCGCACCATCTGCATCGACTCACCTGAGGTGACAGGTACTCCACACCATGCCATGTTTTGATTATTTTTTATGATGCAAATGTTTGGATTGTGAGACGCATCATGACGTGGGTGTGACATTGTGCTTTGATGATTCCATCTCTTCCTCCTTATGAGGATTGATGACGAATTTGGTGATGGCAAATTTTGAAGTAGAGGGATTGTGGAGACGAATTTGGTATAGGAGAAATATGGGGAAGACGTGACAGTAGTGACGAATTTGTAAATGGGTAGATTTTGTAAATATGGGGTAAGGGCAAGGGTAGTGTAGGTGACAGGGGGGTGACGTACGGTAGGGACGAGCTTTCTCACTTCGCCCTCCGTACGCATTTCGCCTTGCATTGCCTTATTGATGTGTACCCTTGTGACCTTACCCCTCGCTCAATTGTCTCTTTTGTCTCCCACATGACCTGTGCGCCATTGGGTGCCGAGGGGAGCGTGCGTGAGTCCTCCATTGTGCGCCCGGAATTCGCAGAACCAGCTGTCTGCATCGATGCACCACATTATGGACCACATGTCTGTGGCCGAGCACCACTTATGGACCCCATGGGTTGGGACATGGCCCCTCTGCTGGAACCGGCCATGAGGGCCCGAAATCTTGCTGGCGGACCTTGGCCACAGGGCACCGATGCCACACAGGTGAAGCACACGTAGTCGGCCCTGTGGGCCATAAATAAAAGAAAATAAAAAGGACACATTGGGCACACTTTATTGCAAATAGGCCGCCAGTAAGAAAATGAAAGAATGACAACATCTGGAAGAACAAATAATAATAACCAGCAGAGGGAGCCGAAGAGCAAGAGATCACCTGCAGGGTTAGGGGTTGTTGATTTTATTTTTATTGAACATGCATTGAACACTGATGAACTATGGTGACTGCACCGATTGGTGCTTGAGGGTGCTTGTATTGGTGCGTTTTTGGGTGCTTTAATGGTGCGTCGATGCAGAGCAGACTGTCTCCCCCCCCAGAAAGAACAATCACAGGTCCTGGGTTAGTTTTGTAAATAAAAATAGCGTCAGTGTAAATAATGCTTCCCACCGTCAGTGTGTAGTTTGAAGACCATTCCGCAATTCGGTTAACTGTGGGCGTAAGTCTGTTAGGCAGGGTGCAATGGAGCAGCGGGACACATTTATTTATGTTTTAAAACTGTCGCACTCAGGGTCAGGTTAAAAGTAGAGGGAACTACACCTACGTGTCACACTAAATAAAAGTTGTAGGCCCGAGTCGTGCCTAAGAGGAGGAGGGTGCAGTGTTGCGGATATGAGGACTGTATTTTTTTGATTGTGTGCTTTATTCTTATTATTATTGTTTATTCTGCGCCCCCTGCCTCCGGAGCTGTGTAAAGGTAAAAGGGCATCCCATAATTAGTCCACAAGCATACACGTCAGCCAATAATAGAATACCCCTGTTCGATAGTTATATCTTATTCTGTGTTTTAGAGTAAGGCTGTGTCTCCCATTAATTGAAGTACTCCATTGCACCAGTGAAAGAGAATAGATCCCCTTTCATTCCCATCCCCAAAATCTCCATTTCCTTTCACATCCCCTTTCGTCATTGCCGAGCCTCGATTGCCAATTACCTCCCCTCCAAAACCACCATTGAACAAGTGCTCGGGTTGGGGAAGAGGGGCGTGCCCGCCTGTCGTCATCAAGGGCGGAGCCAGAGGGTCGCATGACCAACCAGGGCCGAGGTGAGCACACCGATGGGCGTGTCCTGAAGGCCGGCGGCTTGATCGCCGGAGGCGCTATAAAGGCGCGCGCGCAAGTGGCGTGAGAGAGTCAGTCAGTGGAGTCGGTGGTCAGTTGGTTGCGTTGGTTGCGGTGAGGAGTCGGTGGTGGTGGTCAGTTGGTTGTGTTGGTTGCGGTGAGGAGTCGGTGGTGGTGGTCAGTGGTTGCGTTGGTTGCGGTGAGGAGTCGGTGGTGAGGAGTGAGTGGACCAAGAAAGAGTTGAGGGTTTGGACCAGACGAGTCAGACAAGTCCTGGGAAAGCAGCGGAGGCCACAGCAGCAACAACACCCAACAGCCACTTGGGGACTGGACGGCGGTTTTGAGCAAGGCCGTGAAGGAACGGCGGCTGCTAAACGCGCCGATCGTGCTGCAGGACCCCCTTGGACCTTCCTCTCCCTCCAGCCATCCACCTCCTGCCTTTCCACCCTTCTTGTGTACATGAGTTTGTTTTGTTTGTTCTGTCCCTGGGTTAATTAAGTCTGTATAAGCTAGTATTTGCACTGTGTCACCTGCGTCTTATGTGTTGTAAATAAACGTGACTGCTTTCTTTTTGCTTGTGTGTACAATAAATCCAATTACTCTTCTGTCCGTCTTCTCGTCTTATTCCTTTTCCTCTTTGCATTTCGTCGTTTTAGTCTTTTCCCAGATTGGGCAGCTGCGGTGCGATACGGCCAAAGTTCTGGGTGAATCGGGTGAGTCGGGGATCCTGTACGGTCGCGGTTGGACCATCCGCTCGGCCCATCATAACATCTAAACCGCGATCAGTAACAATATATATATATATATATGTATATATATATATATATATATATATATATATATAGATATATATATATATATATATATATATATATATATATATATATATATATAAATATATACATACATATACAGTATATATTGTTACGGACACGACTTAGATGTTATGATGGGCCGAGCGGAATGGCCGCCGTGTTCGCACAAGTTACCCGATTATACTCGAACGTTGGCCGAGTCGCGCTACGCTAGATCAATGAAGGAAAGGACACAACGGCTAGGTTAAATGACACGACACCAGGGGTACAGTTCTCAAGGCCTCCGGAGGAGGTTATATTAGTTCGGAACGTTTAGATTACAGGGATGAGAGAGACAGCATAGAAAGATAGGCACTTAGACACACTTATTTTATTCCCGACAGACCACAGATAAACGGGACAAAACTGACTCACACGGGGATTGATGGCAAGGAGGGGCAGGTATTCGATGGCTCAAGGTGCACCTTGGCTCAGGGGCAAAATCGACCCGGTCCGGTCCAAAGATGCGGGGAGGTCGCTCAGCGCTCGGAGGTCGCGACTTGTCTTTCCAAGCTGGGGGCGCATCTGACGTCACGTCCGGTAAGTGGCTGCGTATATCCGGCGGGGAGTGACACGCCCTCGGCTCGTTAGCTCCGCCCCAGATGGAATCGGCCCGTTGCTTCTTATTGGGTGCGGGGGTTACCAGGCTCCGCCCTTGACGAGGAGCTGACAGCCAGCCCCTTCGTGGTAACCCCGTGGGCGCACATGGCAATGGCGGCTAACCAAGCCGGTGTGAGGACGCACACTCCCCGCACCGCGGCCGTGCCGCCCCCGCTGTGGTTGTAGTTGTTGTTGTTGTTATTGTTTCATGGGGAAGATGGGAGGAGGTATGGGCAGGTCCTAAACTCACTACTGGTGCCATACAATCACATTCTGGTGCAACGAAGAGTCAGAATTAATGGAAACGAGTCCTTAACTGACATAGACTAAGAATAACTAGCAAGATGTCCGAAAGTTGTCTACGTGAGATGCGGTGGACCTGGGCACGACATTTAATGGGGGAAGAAGGGGAAGGTCGGTTCTACAGAGTGTTGTTTACAGACAATGGGACTAGGGAATGGGGGATTGGGGATAGTTGGGGAGTATTGGGGAAATAGGGGAATATTTACAAGCGGATATGGATAGAGGCCAAATCCCATATCCGCAACATTGCACCCTTCTCTACCCTCGGGGCGTCCCGACCCGATAAATTTTTACCTACTTTAGTGTGGCACTCAGATGTAGTTCCCTCTACTATTAACTCTACCCTGAGTGCGACAGTTTTACAGATGTTCACAAATGAGTAAATATGTCCCGCTGCGACGTTGCACCCTTCTCCTCACAGAAACACACCCACAGGATAACCGAATCGCGGAAAGAATTCGCAAACTAAACATACAGCCGGTAGGGAGCATTATTTACACAAGACTACGCTGATATTTACACGACGATCCAGGACCTGTTTTTGGAGGAACACATGCAGATGTTATGCATAGAGAGAGCACGCATGCCAGCATCGATACACCAACCCACGAGTGCTCTGTGGCCTTACGGCCTTTAATAATGTGCAGAGCACCCCTTCCAAGCACCAAAAGCACCACCCCATCACACAGTCAGCACCATCCGGTGCACCAATAAAATGTTTAATGATCATGGTGTGGTGTCGCAGCCGGCCGATGTTCTGCCGCTGGTCTTGCCTTCGTGTGGTGCACTTGGCCTTCGTACTTCTTTCAAAAATAAAGAAAGGCGCCAACCGCGTCCATTTCTTTATTGTGGCCGTCAGGGGGCCAACTATAAGTGGTTCACCTGTATGGCATAGGTGCCACGTTGACCCATAGGTCCATCCACGGGTGGTGCTTGGCCGCAAAAGAACTGTGGTCCATTGTGGGTGGCCACCAAAATTGCGGTCCATATGGTGTATCGATCCAGGCAGCAAGCAGCGAAAGTGCAGGCCCACAACTGCGGAGCCAGCACCTCTCTCTCCTCTCTCTCTGCCCCAAAGCCAGATCCTCGGAGGTGGGAGACAAAAGAAGAAAACAAGTGAGTAAGGTGGCAAGGGCGCAAAAGTGCACGCAATACAAGGTGATGCACACTGGGGGCACATGGGAACCAGGTGAGACAGGTACGTTCCTACCGTACGCCCCCCCCCCCCCCACCAGGTAACCTACATGGCCCCTCCCTTACCCCTTACTGTATCCACAAAACACAACACTACCCATAAACATCTACTTTACAAATCAACAAACATCCCTACTGTCTTCCCCGTTCCTCCCATATACCAAATTCGTCTTCTCTCCCTCCTAACCAATCAAATTTGCCATTTTCAACTCTCATCAAAATTTGCCATCTCCAACTGAACATCAAAATTTGCCATTACCAATTCATCATCAGTCCCTCCTAAGGAGGGAGAGATGGAATCACCCCAATGTCTCATCCACGTCGTGATGCGTCTCACCAATCCACAGCAATCCTTACTTCCTGCAACACAAAACAAAGAAAACACAGGTGTGGAGTCATCATCATCACCACAGGTAAGTGGCTGCGTATGGTGCGACAGGTTCATCAATCCTAACTATTTCCTAAATGACTTTAACAACTTTACATTACCCGGGGTCTTTCTCCTGCCAAACCATTGGCCCTCTTACACTATGGGTTCTAAAAACCAATTCCCATTGACCAAACTGTGCTGCTTTTCAATTTGGGGTCTCACTCCCCCGATTCATCTCCCGGTGCCCTCGCACAATTTCTGGGCTGTGGCGTGTACCTCTCCCAGCGGGTCTACCCACCTGCACACCTCCACCACTGCAGTTGCCTCCGAGCTTACCTGCTCCTTACCCTAACCTAACTACCTGTAGAAGGCCCTCTGGTGCTCTCCCCACTCGGTGCCCTCTCTGGCACTGGGCTGCCCGATCCACACCCGGGATCCTCAGGCACCCACTGACACTAACGGCTCCCAGAGCCCACCTGCGGCCTCACCTGGCCGACATCCTCACAGTGGTGGAGTGCCCAACCAACTACACACACTAACAGGCTACACGCCCAGCCATTTCCACAACACTAATGCACCCATCCACAATACCATTCTGCAACCGCACCACAAATGCCAATATCCAACCACAATTTACCTATACCCTCTACCTAACACTTACACTACCCGCCCCGGGTATCCGTGATGGGGGTCCACTCTTCCCCCATTCACACCTTCGCACCATGCACACCACTCCGTACCACTTACTCCAACTCTCTCCACACACCTGTACTTGCACACCTGTGCTCTCATTCTTGGTGCCGCCTGCACCCTTCTCTCCCCAAGCGCATTCGCGCTGATCCACACACTCACTACTCATACACTGCTCCACACACCTGTCCAGTTCTCACACAGCATCATCTCATCTAACTACTCCCCTCTGAAACTTGCGCTTCCCAGTCGTCCCTTTAAACTATTGCGCTCCGACGTCATTATCATCCACACTAATCTACCTGCGTCCCCACTACAGGTATCAGTCACTATCTAAACCTTAACGTTACCTAATGTCATCTTCGCTAGATCCCTATCAATATCCTAACCCACCCGGGCTAGTTTTCACTGCCATACACCCCATAAGCTATTGCTCCTTTGCCCCCATTTGGCCCTCCAATCGCTCACCCTGAGCATCCATCCGGTTCCCCATTACCCCCATTTGGTTTCCCATTACCCCCATTTGGCCCTCCAATCGCTCACTATCAGCCCTCATTCCCACAATTTGGTTTCCCAACCGCTCACCCAATCGCTCAATTTGGCTCCCCATACTCATCTGTACAGCTGCCTGTAGCTGCGCAATGAGGGCCTGCATGTCAATCGGCTGCATGTTAAAGCCCGTTGATACAGCGGGCTCGGCTACCGCGCGCTCTTGCGAGGCGCCATTTTGCGCGCCCGCAACGTCGGGCGCAACGACGCTATTTTGTGCGTCTGCCACCCTCACTGCTTCGCTCTCCTCATGTCCCTCAACTTGGTCCTGGATCGACCCTGCCTCACTCTCCTCTACCGGACCCCAGCCGACTTGGTCTGCCATAGCGCGACTTTCAAAATTCGGGTTTTTATATTTTGTAAAACACAATCAAATTTCGCCGTTATAATTTCGAGCGCGTAAAACGCGCTCCGGATCGAATCTCACTCCTCGACACCAATTGTTACCCTAATGGTACAATTGTTGTTCCAAAATTTGGGCTAAATGAATTTAGTCCCAGGTCCGAATCCGACACTCCTGACACCAGTTGTTACGGACACGACTTAGATGTTATGATGGGCCGAGCGGAATGGCCGCCGTGTTCGCACAAGTTACCCGATTATACTCGAACGTTGGCCGAGTCGCGCTACGCTAGATCAATGAAGGAAAGGACACAACGGCTAGGTTAAATGACACGACACCAGGGGTACAGTTCTCAAGGCCTCCGGAGGAGGTTATATTAGTTCGGAACGTTTAGATTACAGGGATGAGAGAGACAGCATAGAAAGATAGGCACTTAGACACACTTATTTTATTCCCGACAGACCACAGATAAACGGGACAAAACTGACTCACATGGGGATTGATGGCAAGGAGGGGCAGGTATTCGATGGCTCAAGGTGCACCTTGGCTCAGGGGCAAAATCGACCCGGTCCGGTCCAAAGATGCGGGGAGGTCGCTCAGCGCTCGGAGATCGCGACTTGTCTTTCCAAGCTGGGGGCGCATCTGACGTCACGTCCGGTAAGTGGCTGCGTATATCCGGTGGGGAGTGACACGCCCTCGGCTCGTTAGCTCCGCCCCAGATGGAATCGGCCCGTTGCTTCTTATTGGGTGCGGGGGTTACCAGGCTCCGCCCTTGACGAGGAGCTGACAGCCAGCCCCTTCGTGGTAACCCCGTGGGCGCACATGGCAATGGCGGCTAACCAAGCCGGTGTGAGGACGCACACTCCCCGCACCGCGGCCGCGCCGCCCCCGCTGTGGTTGTAGTTGTTGTTGTTGTTATTGTTTCATGGGGAAGATGGGAGGAGGTATGGGGAGGTCCTAAACTCACTACTGGTGCCATACAATCACATTCTGGTGCAACGAAGAGTCAGAATTAATGGAAACGAGTCCTTAACTGACATAGACTAAGAATAACTAGCAAGATGTCCGAAAGTTGTCTACGTGAGATGCGGTGGACCTGGGCACGACATTTAATGGGGGAAGAAGGGGAAGGTCGGTTCTACAGAGTGTTGTTCACAGACAATGGGACTAGGGAATGGGGGATTGGGGATAGTTGGGGAGTATTGGGGAAATAGGGGAATATTTACAAGCGGATATGGATAGAGGCCAAATCCCATATCCGCAACATTGCACCCTTCTCTACCCTCGGGGCGTCCCGACCCGATAAATTTTTACCTACTTTAGTGTGGCACTCAGATGTAGTTCCCTCTACTATTAACTCTACCCTGAGTGCGACAGTTTTACAGATGTTCACAAATGAGTAAATATGTCCCGCTGCGACGTTGCACCCTTCTCCTCACAGAAACACACCCACAGGATAACCGAATCGCGGAAAGAATTCGCAAACTAAACATACAGCCGGTAGGGAGCATTATTTACACAAGACTACGCTGATATTTACACGACGATCCAGGACCTGTTTTTGGAGGAACACATGCAGATGTTATGCATAGAGAGAGCACGCATGCCAGCATCGATACACCAACCCACGAGTGCTCTGTGGCCTTACGGCCTTTAATAATGTGCAGAGCACCCCTTCCAAGCACCAAAAGCACCACCCCATCACACAGTCAGCACCATCCGGTGCACCAATAAAATGTTTAATGATCATGGTGTGGTGTCGCAGCCGGCCGATGTTCTGCCGCTGGTCTTGCCTTCGTGTGGTGCACTTGGCCTTCGTACTTCTTTCAAAAATAAAGAAAGGCGCCAACCGCGTCCATTTCTTTATTGTGGCCGTCAGGGGGCCAACTATAAGTGGTTCACCTGTATGGCATAGGTGCCACGTTGACCCATAGGTCCATCCACGGGTGGTGCTTGGCCGCAAAAGAACTGTGGTCCATTGTGGGTGGCCACCAAAATTGCGGTCCATATGGTGTATCGATCCAGGCAGCAAGCAGCGAAAGTGCAGGCCCACAACTGCGGAGCCAGCACCTCTCTCTCCTCTCTCTCTGCCCCAAAGCCAGATCCTCGGAGGTGGGAGACAAAAGAAGAAAACAAGTGAGTAAGGTGGCAAGGGCGCAAAAGTGCACGCAATACAAGGTGATGCACACTGGGGGCACATGGGAACCAGGTGAGACAGGTACGTTCCTACCGTACGCCCCCCCCCCCCACCAGGTAACCTACATGGCCCCTCCCTTACCCCTTACTGTATCCACAAAACACAACACTACCCATAAACATCTACTTTACAAATCAACAAACATCCCTACTGTCTTCCCCGTTCCTCCCATATACCAAATTCGTCTTCTCTCCCTCCTAACCAATCAAATTTGCCATTTTCAACTCTCATCAAAATTTGCCATCTCCAACTGAACATCAAAATTTGCCATTACCAATTCATCATCAGTCCCTCCTAAGGAGGGAGAGATGGAATCACCCCAATGTCTCATCCACGTCGTGATGCGTCTCACCAATCCACAGCAATCCTTACTTCCTGCAACACAAAACAAAGAAAACACAGGTGTGGAGTCATCATCATCACCACAGGTAAGTGGCTGCGTATGGTGCGACAGGTTCATCAATCCTAACTATTTCCTAAATGACTTTAACAACTTTACATTACCCGGGGTCTTTCTCCTGCCAAACCATTGGCCCTCTTACACTATGGGTTCTAAAAACCAATTCCCATTGACCAAACTGTGCTGCTTTTCAATTTGGGGTCTCACTCCCCCGATTCATCTCCCGGTGCCCTCGCACAATTTCTGGGCTGTGGCGTGTACCTCTCCCAGCGGGTCTACCCACCTGCACACCTCCACCACTGCAGTTGCCTCCGAGCTTACCTGCTCCTTACCCTAACCTAACTACCTGTAGAAGGCCCTCTGGTGCTCTCCCCACTCGGTGCCCTCTCTGGCACTGGGCTGCCCGATCCACACCCGGGATCCTCAGGCACCCACTGACACTAACGGCTCCCAGAGCCCACCTGCGGCCTCACCTGGCCGACATCCTCACAGTGGTGGAGTGCCCAACCAACTACACACACTAACAGGCTACACGCCCAGCCATTTCCACAACACTAATGCACCCATCCACAATACCATTCTGCAACCGCACCACAAATGCCAATATCCAACCACAATTTACCTATACCCTCTACCTAACACTTACACTACCCGCCCCGGGTATCCGTGATGGGGGTCCACTCTTCCCCCATTCACACCTTCGCACCATGCACACCACTCCGTACCACTTACTCCAACTCTCTCCACACACCTGTACTTGCACACCTGTGCTCTCATTCTTGGTGCCGCCTGCACCCTTCTCTCCCCAAGCGCATTCGCGCTGATCCACACACTCACTACTCATACACTGCTCCACACACCTGTCCAGTTCTCACACAGCATCATCTCATCTAACTACTCCCCTCTGAAACTTGCGCTTCCCAGTCGTCCCTTTAAACTATTGCGCTCCGACGTCATTATCATCCACACTAATCTACCTGCGTCCCCACTACAGGTATCAGTCACTATCTAAACCTTAACGTTACCTAATGTCATCTTCGCTAGATCCCTATCAATATCCTAACCCACCCGGGCTAGTTTTCACTGCCATACACCCCATAAGCTATTGCTCCTTTGCCCCCATTTGGCCCTCCAATCGCTCACCCTGAGCATCCATCCGGTTCCCCATTACCCCCATTTGGTTTCCCATTACCCCCATTTGGCCCTCCAATCGCTCACTATCAGCCCTCATTCCCACAATTTGGTTTCCCAACCGCTCACCCAATCGCTCAATTTGGCTCCCCATACTCATCTGTACAGCTGCCTGTAGCTGCGCAATGAGGGCCTGCATGTCAATCGGCTGCATGTTAAAGCCCGTTGATACAGCGGGCTCGGCTACCGCGCGCTCTTGCGAGGCGCCATTTTGCGCGCCCGCAACGTCGGGCGCAACGACGCTATTTTGTGCGTCTGCCACCCTCACTGCTTCGCTCTCCTCATGTCCCTCAACTTGGTCCTGGATCGACCCTGCCTCACTCTCCTCTACCGGACCCCAGCCGACTTGGTCTGCCATAGCGCGACTTTCAAAATTCGGGTTTTTATATTTTGTAAAACACAATCAAATTTCGCCGTTATAATTTCGAGCGCGTAAAACGCGCTCCGGATCGAATCTCACTCCTCGACACCAATTGTTACCCTAATGGTACAATTGTTGTTCCAAAATTTGGGCTAAATGAATTTAGTCCCAGGTCCGAATCCGACACTCCTGACACCAGTTGTTACGGACACGACTTAGATGTTATGATGGGCCGAGCGGAATGGCCGCCGTGTTCGCACAAGTTACCCGATTATACTCGAACGTTGGCCGAGTCGCGCTACGCTAGATCAATGAAGGAAAGGACACAACGGCTAGGTTAAATGACACGACACCAGGGGTACAGTTCTCAAGGCCTCCGGAGGAGGTTATATTAGTTCGGAACGTTTAGATTACAGGGATGAGAGAGACAGCATAGAAAGATAGGCACTTAGACACACTTATTTTATTCCCGACAGACCACAGATAAACGGGACAAAACTGACTCACATGGGGATTGATGGCAAGGAGGGGCAGGTATTCGATGGCTCAAGGTGCACCTTGGCTCAGGGGCAAAATCGACCCGGTCCGGTCCAAAGATGCGGGGAGGTCGCTCAGCGCTCGGAGATCGCGACTTGTCTTTCCAAGCTGGGGGCGCATCTGACGTCACGTCCGGTAAGTGGCTGCGTATATCCGGCGGGGAGTGACACGCCCTCGGCTCGTTAGCTCCGCCCCAGATGGAATCGGCCCGTTGCTTCTTATTGGGTGCGGGGGTTACCAGGCTCCGCCCTTGACGAGGAGCTGACAGCCAGCCCCTTCGTGGTAACCCCGTGGGCGCACATGGCAATGGCGGCTAACCAAGCCGGTGTGAGGACGCACACTCCCCGCACCGCGGCCGCGCCGCCCCCGCTGTGGTTGTAGTTGTTGTTGTTGTTATTGTTTCATGGGGAAGATGGGAGGAGGTATGGGGAGGTCCTAAACTCACTACTGGTGCCATACAATCACATTCTGGTGCAACGAAGAGTCAGAATTAATGGAAACGAGTCCTTAACTGACATAGACTAAGAATAACTAGCAAGATGTCCGAAAGTTGTCTACGTGAGATGCGGTGGACCTGGGCACGACATTTAATGGGGGAAGAAGGGGAAGGTCGGTTCTACAGAGTGTTGTTTACAGACAATGGGACTAGGGAATGGGGGATTGGGGATAGTTGGGGAGTATTGGGGAAATAGGGGAATATTTACAAGCGGATATGGATAGAGGCCAAATCCCATATCCGCAACAATATATATGTATATTGTGTGTGTGTATATATGTGTATATATGTGTATATATATACTGTATATGTGTATATATATATCTATATTATAATAGCCGTAGATGATTCTGTCTGTCTGTCTGTCTATCTGTTGGGTGTCTGTCCGGGGTGTGGCTTACTCGGTTTGCAGGGTAGCTCCACCCATAGCTCCACCCATTCTGGGAGTGGCTATAAACAAATATCCACCATTTTATTAACTCGCATAGCTTTGAGTCCTGTTTTGTAGGCCCGTGGTGTCTTGCTCTCCCCCAGTTTTATTTCAAATCAAATTCGATAAATCATTTCATTTTTCACAGTCGCTAACATAGTTTTAGACTCGGTTGAAAAAAAACGGGAAGAAAATCCGATGAAAGTTGCCGTTTATAGAACGAAATGAATTCTCAAAGGCCTGTAACTTCAAGGCCATTGAGTCTCTCTCACGCCTTTATCTCCAATCTAACTCACCATATGATTTCATTTTTATCGATGGTTTTACTTTTAGACTCGGTGTCAGCAATAATTGAGAACAATCCACACACGCGGGAAAATGCAGAGATATATTTTTTAAAATCGCGTCATGGTGTATCATACACCGCCCAACATGACACCGCCGGCAATGTGTCGATATATATTAAAAATTCGCTTTTGCTTTTCCGTTATGATATATTACTATTTCGTTTGATGATAGTCGTCACAAAAACGTCAACAATGATGCCGACATATATTTCTTCGTTTTTATTTCATTCAACATATTAGCCGGAAGTAAAATATGTTTCAGGAAATTACCGAGAGATATTTCTTCGTTTTTTTTATTAGTTATGTGCGCATACACTTTAAATAGGTTTATTTGAAATCTTTAATTTTCCACAAACATTCCACACACGCGGGAAAATGCAGAGATATATTTTTTAAAATCGCGTCATGGTGTATCATACACCGCCCAACATGACACCGACGGCAATGTGTCGATATCTATTTTAAATTCGATATATCATTTCATTTTTCACAGTCGCTAACATAGTTTTAGACTCGGTTGAAAAAAAACGAGAAGAAAATCCGATGAAAGTTGCCGTTTATAGAACGAAATGAATTCTCAAATGCCTGTAACTTCAAGGCCATTGAGTCTCTCTCACGCCTTTATCTCCAATCTAACTCACCATATGATTTCATTTTTATCGATGGTTTTAGAGTCGGTGTCAGCAATAATTGAGAACATTCCACACACGCGGGAAAATGCAGATATATTTTTTAAAATCGCGTCATGGTGTATCATACACCGCCTAACATGACACCGACGGCAACGTGTCGATACATATTAAAAATTCGATATATCATTTCATTTTTCACAGTCGCTAACATCGTTTTCGACTCGGTTGAAAAAAAACGGGAAGGAAATCCAATGAAAGTTGCCGTTTATAGAACGAAATGAATTCTCAAACGCCTGTAACTTCAACTTCAAGGCCATTGAGTCTCTCTCACGCCTTTATCTCCAATCTAACTCACCATATGATTTCATTTTTATCGATGGTTTTGGACTCGGTGTCAGCAATAATTGAGAACATTCCACACACGCGGGAAAATGCAGAGATATATTTTTAAAAATCGCGTCATGGTGTATCATACACCGCCCAACATGACACCGACGGCAACGTGTCGATATATATTTAAAATTCGCTTTTGCTTTTCCGTTAAGATATATTACTTTTTCGTTTGATGACAGTCGTCACAAAAACGTCAACAATGATGCCGACATATATTTCTTCGTTTTTATTTAATTCAACATTATTAGCCGGAAGTAAAATATGTTTCAGGAAATTACCGAGAGATATTTCTTCGTTTTTTAAAATTAGTTATGTGCGAATACACTTTAAATAGGTTTATTTGAAATCTTTAATTTTCCACAATATAATTTACTTGCCATTTATCATTTGATGATTACGAGACAAATTCCTCTTGAGGATCGTGACAATTCATGCGCTGCGTGGAAACTTCTATTTCCAAAATGAATGAGACGATCGATGAAGAACGCAGACTTGAACAGGATGCAGCAAGAAAACGAATGAGACGGGCGAACGAGTCCATCGACGAACGTCAATGCAAACTTGCGGGGTCACCCGTGGGAATCCCACGGGCATGGATGTGTGTGACATTTCGACATATTGAGTTAGATGCTGCACATTCATTTTTACAAAATGGTTACTGGCAAGTCATCAGATCCAGAAATGGTGTAAAAACCACCGTTTAGAGGCCATTTTTCCCCGCAAAGCGGGGGTTGGCCTTTTCGGGGACCGTGGTAGTTGTTGTTTTTTTGTCCCCTTTTTGAAGCAATGTTTTACGGCCGGATGCCCTTCCTGACGCCAACCCTTTTTGCCGCCTTCAACGACAAACAGGGAATTACCAGTGAACTGGTACTCAATTAGCCGACCTCGGAAGGATGACAGGCTGAGTCAACCCCCCTGGCATTAATTCGGCGATCGACCGAGATTCGAACCCAGGATCCTAAGCCGGCACCCTAGCCGCTAGCCCAACACCAGAAATGGTGTCATGAACACAATTTATTTACGCACAAGCACAAAAGCAAGACGGGCCGATTTCCGATTCCGACGGGCCGACGGGCGAGACGGGCCGATTTCCGATTCCGACGGGCCGATTTGGAGCAAGAAAAAGAACGAGACGGGAGAAAAAGGAGAGAAACGAGACGGGGAAAGCCGATTGGAGAGGCGAGTGAGGCGCGATTGGAGAGGAGTGTGAGGCGCGATTGGAGAGGAGTGTGAGGCACGATTGGAGAGGAGTGTGAGGCGTGATTGGAGAGGAGTGTGAGGCACGATTGGAGAGGAGTGATTGGAGGGGAGTGTGAGGCACGATTGGAGAGGAGTGTGAGGCGCGATTGGAGAGGAGTGTGAGGCGCGATTGGAGAGGAGTGTGAGGCGCGATTGGAGAGGCGTGTGAAGGATTGGAGAGGAGAGGAGTGTGAGGGATTGGAGAGGTGAGGGATTGGAAAGGAGAGGGATGTGAGGGTTTGGAGAGGAGAGGAGTGCTAGGTGGAGAGAGGAGAGTGTCAGGTGGAGACAGGAGAGTGTCAGGTGGAGACAGGAGAGTGTCAGGTGGAGAGGAGTGAGGGGTCACATATTATGTGAAATAACTAAATTCACACCATTTCTGGATCTGATGACTTGCCAGTAACCATTTTGTAAAAATGAATGTGCAGCATATAACTCAATATGTCGAAATGTCACACACATCCATGCCCGTGGGATTCCCACGGGTGACCCCGCTAGTATATATATATATATTGTTGCGGATATGGGATTTGGCCTCCATCCATATCCGCTTGTAAATATTCCCCTATTTCCCCAATACTCCCCAACTATCCCCAATCCCCCATTCCCTAGTCCCATTGTCTGTAAACAACACTTTGTAGAACCGACCTTCCCCTTTTTCCCCCATTAAATGTCGTGCCCAGGTTCACCGCATCTCACGTAGACAACTATAGGACATCTTGCTAGTTATTCTTAGTCTATGTCAGTTAAGGACTCGTTTCCATTAATTCTGACTCTTCGTTGCACCAGAATGTGATTGTATGGCACCGTTAGTAAGTTTAGGACCTCCCAATACCTCCCCGCATCTCTTCCTCATGGAACAACAACACCAACAACAACAACAGCGGGGGCGGCGCGGGGGCGGCGCGGGGAGTGTGCGTCCTCACTCCGGCTTGGTTAGCCGCCATTGACCATGTGCTCCGACGGGGTTACCATGCAGGGGCTCACTGTCAGCTCCTCGTCAAGGGCGGAGCCCGGTAACCCCCCGCACCCAATAAGAAGCGGCGGACCGATTCCATCTGGGGCGGAGCTAACGAGCTGAGGGCGTGTGACTCCCCGCTGGCATGCGCAGGAAGACGGAGGTGACGTCAGATGCGCCTGAGCTTGAAGAGAAACGGACGCCACCTCCAGCGCTGAGAAAATACCTCCCCGCCTCTCTGGACCGGACCGGGTCGATTCTGCCCCTGAGCCAAGGTGCACCTTGAGCCATCGACTGCCTGCCCTCCCTTGCCATCAATCCCTGTGTGAGTCAGTCTTGTCCCGTTTGTCTGTGGTCTGTCGGGAATTAAGATAAGACCGTGTATAAGTGCCCACCTTTCTGTGCTGTACCTCTTGTGCCGTGTAATCTAAACGTTCTGCAAACCCATATTATAACCTCCTCCGGAGGTCTTGAGAACTGTACCCCTGGTGTCGTGTCATTTAACCCAGCCGTTGTGTCCTTTCCTTCATTGATCTAGCGTAGCGCGATTCGGCCAACGTTCGAGTATAATCGGGTAACTTGTGCGAACACGGCGGCCATTCCGCTCGGCCCAGCATAACATCTTAATAAGTCATGTCCGTAACAATTGGTTGTCAGGAGTTGGATTCGGACCTGGGACTAAATTTGTTAGGCCCAAATTTTGGAACACCAATTGTACTATTAGAGTAACAATTGGTGTCAGGAAGTGGGATCGGTCCCGGAGCGCGTTTCACGCGCTCGAAATTATAACGGCGAAATTTAATTGTGTTTTACAAAAAAAAAAAAAAACCCGAATTTTGAAAGTCGCGCTATGGCAGACCAAGACGGCTGGGTTCCGGTAGAGGAGAGTGAGGCAGGGTCGATCCAGGACCAAATTGAGGGACATGAGGAGAGTGAAGCAGTGAGGGTAGCAGGGTCGCAAAATAGCGTCGTCGCGCACGAGGTTACGGGCGCGCAAAATGGCGCCTCGCACATGGCCACGGCGACCACGCCCGCGACCGTGGTAGCGCCGCTGGTGGATTCGAACCTTTTCCTCCTGCAAATGAGGGCCCTTATGGAACAAATTGGAGGTTTGAAAAACAGTATAGAGGCTCAGGGTGAGCGGTTGGGAAACCAAATTGTGGGAATGAGGGCTGATAGTGAGCGATTGGAGGGCCAAATGGGGGTAATGGGAAACCAAATGGGGGTAATGAGGGACGAAGCGAGGGGTACCGGTGAGGGGTTAGACAATAATTTTAAGGGATTAGACAAGAAATTTGGGAAATTAGACAATAGATTAGGGGAAATACAGGAGGGGTTAACGGGGGTAGAAAATAGAATGGCTGCCCAGGAGAATCAGATAGAGGGAGTGAAAAATGGGTTAGAGGGGTTAGAAAACAGGATGGAAGGCAAATTGAGGGACATGAGGGACCAAGCGGAAAGGGAAGTTAAACAAATGGGGCAGCAGATAGAGGGGGTCAGAATGGGGGTAGAAACCAAACTGGATGCTCACAGGGAGGAAATGGAGCAGATGAGGGTGGCATCTGGGCAGGAGATGCAAGTGATGGGAGAGGAGATCAGAAGAGGAGTGGGTGAGGAGGTCGGAGGAGTGCGCGAGGAGGTGAGGCACTGTAAGGAGCACATGGAGAAGGAGGTGAGAAAGGGGACTATAAAATTGCAAGGGGGCATAGAGGACCTGACGCAGGAGGTGGAACAGCTGACGGAGGGACAAAAAGGACTAACGGAGCAGGTTCAAAGGAACACTGCGGTATTAGGAGGGTTAAAAGCGACACAGAAAGAACTAAAAGACGACTTGATAGCGACGAAGAGGCAATGTCAGATGGTACGTGAGGGACTGACAACGAGGTTGGACGAGGTGACAGAGGTAATGGAGACGAAGGACCGGCAGGTGAGGACACACATGGAAACGGTCAAGGTAGCCTTGGAGGACGAGCTTGAGGAGATGTACCGGGGAATAAAAGAGGTGAAGCAGAAATTAGAAGAAGTGGAAGAAGGGGTGAGCGAAATTAAGAAGCGACGGAGAGAGAGGATAAGAAAGAGATAAAGGAGGAAGTAAAAGAATTGGTCCAAAGTCTGTGTTTGGATCGTGATGATGTGCTCATTAACCGGATGAGGGATTCGCAGGTGATGGAGGAGAAGCGAAGAGGAAGAGGACCCGGTGTAAGTGGTGACCAATATGGTCGTGCGTATGATGCGCCAGGTGATTTAATGAGCTTGGGGGTCGAGATGGACCCGGGTGTTCGTGAGAGGCCGTTGGTGAAGTGTGCGACAGGTCTGGTGTGCGAAAAAGGAGGTGTGCGAGAAAGTCCGACTCTGGGGTGTGTGAGGAAAAAGTGTGTGCCAAGGAGTGAGGGTGCTGGCGAGAGTGAGTCGGTCGTAGCGCGTGTGCGAGGGAGCACATGGAAGCGCGTAGTGAGGAGTGTTACGGAGGGTGTAAAGGGAGAATGCACGCCTGTGGTGAGTGTTACAGAGGATGTAACGGGAGAGTGTGCGCGAGAAAGGTGTGTAACGGACCGGTGCCTGAGGAAAGAGTGTGCTGTCGGGAGTAAGGGTGAGTGCGTTGTCAAGAGTGGTGGTGAGAGTAGTGAGAGTGACAAGGAGCGTGAGTTGGTTGTGACAGGTGAGCGAGGATGTACACCTGGAATGGAAGGATGCACACCTGGAATGGTAGAGCGTGAGTGGGAATGCACGCTGGAATTGGTAGTGAGGCACGTGGTTGGGTGTGCGAATGAGAGCACACCTGTGATTGTCACAGAGGAGGTGACCGAGGAAGGGGCGCGAAGAGGTGTGTTGGTGAGGTGTGCGACCAACGAATGTGTGCCAAAGTGTTCGGTGATCAGGTGTGTGACCAAGTCTGTGAGTGGAATGAGTGTACCTGGGTGTGTAAGGAAAGGTACGACGAGGAGCATGGAAACGGCTGGATGTATGAGCAAGAAAGGGGTAGCGTATGCATGTAAGCATCCAGGTGAAGCATCGACGGGAACCGGGTTAGAGGTTAGGTCGACTTTTAGCCGAAGCGGGCCCTCGGTGCGTGCCGGGCTTCGCGTGCCGCGAGAACCAGCGGGGATCCGAGCCACGGCGGGTTCGAAAGGACCGCCGTGCGCGATCCACGCTGGGCCTCGCGTGGAACGGCCGCGTCCGGGCTCCACTAGGCGGAGCGGGCAGCTCGATAGGAAGGGTCGTCATGGCGACCACTTTCTGTTGAGACGTGCCGGCAGGTCGAGATCGGGACATTGGATGGCTCCACGCCGAGGTGGTGCGTGGGATCTCGGGCCGGGTAAGCCCCCGTCCCTGCCCCGAATGCGGGACGTATCCAGCCGCTGGCACCAAACAACCCGCATTCATGGCTTGGCTGTACGAAGCCGGGCTTTGGACAGGAATTGGCGCACCGAGAGGCATTAGTGAGTAGACTGTGTGACGAGGATAGTGTTTTGGCCCCAAAATTAGAGAAAAACAAAATTTGATGATTGGCAAAGGATTGGCAGTAATGATTGGCAGATGATGGGTAGTGATTGGCAAATTTTTGATTTGTTGAAATTTGATGTGCAAAATTGGTAGTGGGAGATGCCCGATGTGGTGGGATGGCAACTCTGTCATCCCTCACAAACGTGGGGCAAATGCGCTATAGTTTATGGGGTGTATGGCAGTGAAAACTAGCCCGGGTGGGTTAGGTTATATTGTAGGGATCTAGCGAAGATGACATTAGGTGACGTTAAGGTTAGTCAGTGACAAGGATACCTGTAGTGGGGACGCAGGTAGATTAGTAGGGATGATAATGACGAGGGAGCGCAATAGTTTAAAGGGACGACTGGGAAGCGCAAGTTTCAGAGGGGAGTAGTTAGATGAGATGATGCTGTGTGAGAACTGGACAGGTGTGTGGAGCAGTGGATGAGTAGTGAGTGTTGTGGATCAGCGCGAATGCGCTTGGGGAGAGAAGGGTGCAGGCGGCACCAAGAGTGAGAGCACAGGTGTGCAAGTACAGGTGTGTGGAGAGAGTTGGAGTAAGTGGTACGGAGTGGTGTGCATGGTGCGAAGGTGTGAATGGGGGAAGAGTGGACCCCCATCACGGATACCCGGGGCGGGTAGTGTAAGTGTTAGGTAGAGGGTATAGGTAAATTGTGGTTGGATATTGGCGTTTGTGGTGCGGTAGCAGAATGGTATTGTGGGTGGGTGCATTAGTGTTGTGGAAATGGCTGGGCGTGTAGCCTGTTAGTGTGTGTAGTTGGTTGGGCACTCCACCACTGTGAGGATGTCGGCCAGGTGAGGCTGCAGGTGGGCTCTGGGAGCCGTTAGTGTCAGTGGGGCCCGAGGATCCGGAGGACGGACCCGGGTAGCCCAGTGCCAGAGAGGGCACCAAGTGGGGAGAGCGCCAGAGGGCCTTCCCCAGGTAGTTAGGTTAGGGTGAGGAGCAGGTAAGCTCGGGTGGCAACTACAGTGGTGGAGGTGTGCAGGTGGGTAGACCTGCTGGGAGAGCTACACGTCACAGCCCAGAAATTGTGCGAGGGCACCGGGAGATGAATCGGGGGAGTGAGACCCCAAATTGAAAAGCACCACAGTTTGGTCAATGGGAATTGGTTTTTAGAACCCATAGTGTAAGTGGGCCAATGGTTTGGCAGGAGAAAGACCCCGGGTAATGTAAAGTTGTTAAAGTCATTTAGGAAATAGTTAGGATTGATGAACCTGTCGCACCATACGCAGCCACTTACCTGAGGTGATGATGATGACTCCACACCTGTGTTCTTTTGTTCTGTGTTGCAGGAAATGAGAAATTGCTGTTGGATTTGTGAGACGCATCACGACGTGGATAAGACATTGGGGTGATTCCATCTCTCCCTCCCTAGGAGGGACTGATGATGAATTGGTGATGGCAAATTTTGATGTTGAATTGGAGATGGCAAATTTTGATGAGAGTTGGAAATGGCAAATTTGATTGGTTAGGAGGGAGAGAAGACGAATTTGGTTTATGGGAGGAACGGGGAAGACAGTAGGGACGTTTGTTGATTTGTAAAGTAGATGTTTATGGGTAGTGTTGTGTTTTGTGGATACAGTAAGGGGTAAGGGAGGGGCAATGTAGGTTACCTGGTGGGGGGGGGGGGGCGGGGGGCGTACGGTAGGAACGTACCTGTCTCACCTGGTTCCCATGTGCCCCCAGTGTGCATTACCTTATATTGCGTGCACTTTTGCGCCCTTACCACCTTACTCACTTGTCTTCTTCTTTTGTCTCCCACCTCCGAGGATCTGGCTTTGGGGCAGAGAGAGAGGAGAGAGAGGTGCTGGCTCCGCAGTTGTGGGCCTGTACTTTCGCTGCTTGCTGCCTGGATCGATACACCATATGGACCGCAATTTTTGTGGCCGCCCACCATGGACCGCAGTTCTCTTGCGGGCAAGCACCACCCGTTGATGGACCTATGGGTCAACGTGGCACCTATGCCATACAGGTGAACCACTTTTAGTTGGCCCCCTGATGGCCACAATACAGAAATGGACGCGGTTGGCGCCTTTCTTTATTTTCTAAGGAAGCTGGAAGGCCAAGCACTTCAGGAAGGCAAGACCAGCGGCAGAACATCGGCCGGCTGCGACACCACCGGTGACATTGAACACTTTATTGGTGCACCGGATGGTGCTGACTGTATGAATAAGGGTGGTGCTTTTGGTGCTTGGATGGGGTGCTCTGCACATTATTAAAGGCCGTAAGGCCACAGAACACTCGTGGGTTGGTGTATCGATGATGGCATGCGTGCTCTCTCTATGCATAACATCTGCATGTGTTCCCCAAAGAACAGGTCCTGGATCGTAGTGTAAATATCAGTGTAGTCTTGTATAAATGATGCTCCCTACCGGCTGTATGTTTAGTTTGAGGATTCTTTCCGCGATTCGGTTATCCTGTGGGTGTGTTTCTGTGAGGAGAAGGGTGCAACGTCGCAGGGGGACATATTTACTCATTTGTGAACATCTGTAAAACTGTCGCACTCAGGGTTGAGTTAATAGTAGAGGGAACTACATCTGAGTGCCACACTAACGTAGGTAAAAATTTATCGGGTCGGGACGCCCCGAGGTAGAGAAGGGTGCAATGTTGCGGATATGGGATTTGGCCTCCATCCATATCCGCTTGTAAATATTCCCCTATTTCCCCAATACTCCCCAACTATCCCCAATCCCCCATTCCCTAGTCCCATTGTCTGTAAACAACACTTTGTAGAACCGACCTTCCCCTTTTTCCCTCATTAAATGTCGTGCCCAGGTTCACCGCATCTCACGTAGACAACTATAGGACATCTTGCTAGTTATTCTTAGTCTATGTCAGTTAAGGACTCGTTTCCATTAATTCTGACTCTTCGTTGCACCAGAATGTGATTGTATGGCACCGTTAGTAAGTTTAGGACCTCCCAATACCTCCCCGCATCTCTTCCTCATGGAACAACAACACCAACAACAACAACAGCGGGGGCGGCGCGGCGGCGGCGCGGGGAGTGTGCATCCTCACTCCGGCTTGGTTAGCCGCCATTGACCATGTGCTCCGACGGGGTTACCACGCAGGGGCTCACTGTCAGCTCCTCGTCAAGGGCGGAGCCCGGTAACCCCCCGCACCCAATAAGAAGCGGCGGACCGATTCCATCTGGGGCGGAGCTAACGAGCCGAGGGCGTGTGACTCCCCGCTGGCATGCGCAGGAAGACGGAGGTGACGTCAGATGCGCCTGAGCTTGAAGAGAAACGGACGCCACCTCCAGCGCTGAGAAAATACCTCCCCGCCTCTCTGGACCGGACCGGGTCGATTCTGCCCCTGAGCCATGGTGCACCTTGAGCCATCGACTGCCTGCCCTCCCTTGCCATCAATCCCTGTGTGAGTCAGTCTTGTCCCGTTTGTCTGTGGTCTGTCGGGATTAAGATAAGACCGTGTATAAGTGCCCACCTTTCTGTGCTGTACCTCTTGTTTCGTGTAATCTAAACGTTCTGCAAACCCATATTATAACCTCCTCCGGAGGTCTTGAGAACTGTACCCCTGGTGTCGTGTCATTTAACCCAGCCGTTGTGTCCTTTCCTTCATTGATCTAGCGTAGCGCGATTCGGCCAACGTTGAGTATAATCGGGTAACTTGTGCGAACACGGCGGCCATTCCGCTCGGCCCAGCATAACATCTTAATAAGTCGTGTCCGTAACAATTGTTGTGTCCGTAACAATTGTGTCCGTAACAAACGTGTATACATACATATACAGTATATATATATATATATATATATATATATATATATATATATATATATATATATATATATATATATATATATGTGTGTGTATATATGTGTATATATATGTGTATATATATGTGTATATATGTGTATATATATATATATATATATATATATATATATATATATATATATATATATATATGCGTGTGTATATATATATATATGCGTGTATATGTATATATGTGTGTGTGCGAGTGTATGTGTATATATATATGTGTGTGTGTGGGTGCGAGTGTATATATATATATATATAGATGTGTGTGGGTGTATCTTGAAATTTATTCACTTATCTATAAACGATCGGGGAGATCCCGAAATCAATGTGCAAATGGCAACATTTGTCCAAACCAATGGCAACACTTCCATCCACGTCCTCGTGCACAATTAATAATAATGATAATAAAGGAGTCTTATATAGCCCCATCAAGCAGAGTAAACGACCCTCATGGCGCTTTACATTATCATGCGAACGCACACACACCGCACACACACACACAGACACACCTTCACTCTTGCCCTATTCTTCTCCCTCCCCATTCAAAACCCACAGATGTGTACTCCACCTCCTCCTCCCATCCCTCCCCCGCACATGTACACAGACATGCTCTCGATCTCTGTCCCACCTCAAACCAAAGGGAAAACAGGACTTAGACTTTGAAAGACTTGTGAAACAGATAGGTTTTGAGGGAGGTTTTAAAGGCAGGAAGAAAGTCCACCAACAGAGACAATTCCACCAACTTCCGTCCTCACACAAATACACACAAACCCCCAAGGGAATGAGGCCGTCTCGTCTCGTCTCGGCGAAAGACGCGATCGAAGGTGAAACTGAGATAAATAGCAAGGTATTAAGTGGAGTAACCGAGGTAAATTATTTGTTTTGTTTTGTTACTCGTGACGTCACCATAGGTGTGGTCTCCGCTTCCTCTTCTCCTCGTAGTCCGTCACGGCGACCTCGTCCCTTCCCGCTCTATCTCCTCATATATACCGGTTGCTTTGTCCGTCCATCCGTATCGCTCGTCCCCTCAACGACGTGTCCTTGGCGCGTCGAGCGTCCGCCATCGCTTTGTCCTCTTCCCCGGACATTTCGCTCTTTCACGTCCGAACAGAACGCGCTGTTCATTTATTTACCTTATCCTCAACGTCTTTCTCACCTCGTTGATTTAGTCATCGCTCGTAAATGATCTGTTACCGGGTGATGTGTCGCGGCTAATCGGCATCTTCTTCTTCCTGTATCCGCACGGCCTATCGGGAATCTTCTTCTGCCTGTTTCCGCATCCTCTCACGATCACCACCCGATCCCCTTTCTCCGTCACACCTCTTCCCACCTCCTCCTCACCCCTCCCCTCATCTATCCCCTCCAATCCCCACCTCCTCAGTCTTGTCACCTCACGATCCATCCCGCACCTCTTCACCGTCATCCACATCACCTCATTCTCCCTCAGCCCCACCACCACCATCATGCCTCTGGGTTTCGGACGAAGTAAAGACCGCGCCACTCGCTCGCCCTTCCCTGCTCCAGGTGCCCTTCACCGTTCTCCCCTTTCACCTCCGTCTCCTCCCTCGTCTCCGGCTTCAGGCTCCCGCTCCCTCGTCAAGCACGAAGCTTCGACCACCAATCCTTTGGAGACCCTCGAGGGTCGCGGGGTTCACGCCCCCCCGGCATCTCTGCGGCCACGACTCGCGTTCCACGCACAACTCGCGCACGGTTCAAGTACGGGACGCGTCGAGGGATTTGGCAACGTACGGGAGCTGTACGGACGTCTGGCGGAGCAGTTTGACATCGATTCTGGGGAGGTACGGAAAATCCTGGGGTCCTGGGGCGCGAATGGGGGATAAATCTCTGCAGGTGGTGATGGACATCTTCAGGGAAAGGGGACAACTCTCTACAGGTGGTGATGGACATCTTCAGGGAAAGGGGACAACTCTCTGCAGGTGGTGATGGACATCTTCAGGGAAAGGGGACAACTCTCTGCAGGTGGTGACTGACATCTTCAGGGAAAGGGGACAACTCTCTACAGGTGGTGATGGATATCTTCAGGGAAAGGGGACAACTCTCTGCAGGTGGTGATGGACATCTTCAGGGAAAGGGGACAACTCTCTGCAGGTGGTGACTGACATCTTCAGGGAAAGGGGACAACTCTCTTCAGGTGATGATGGACATCTTCAGGGAAAGTGACAACTCTCTACAGGTGGTGACTGACATCTTCAGGGAAAGGGACAACTCTCTACAGGTGGTGACTGACATCCTCAGGGAAAGGGGACAACTCTCCACTGGTGGTGACTGACATCTTCAGGGAAAGGGGAAAACTCTCTACAGGTGGTGACTGACATCTTCAGGGAAAGGTGACAACTCTCCACAGGTGGTGACTGACATCTTCAGGGAATGGGGGACAGCTCTCTACAGGTGGTGACGGACATCTTCAGGGAAAGGGGATAACACTCTACAGGTAGTGACGGACATCTTCAGGGAAAGGGGGACAACTCTCTACAGGTAGTGACGAACATCGTCAGGGAAAGGGGACAACTCTCTACAGGTGGTGACGGACATCTTCAGGGAAAGGGGACAACTCTCTACAGGTAGTGATGGACATCTTCAGGGAAAGGGAACAACTCTCCACAGGTGGTGACGGACATCTTCAGGGAAAGGGGACAACTCTGCAGGTGGTGACAGACATCTTCAGGGAAAGGGGACAACTCTCTACAGGTGGTGACGGACATCTTCAGGGCAAGGGGGATAACACTTTACAGGTGGTGACGGACATCTTCATGGAAAGGGGATAACACTCTTCAGGTAGTGACGGACGTCTTCAGGGAATGGGGGACAACTCTCTACAGATGGTGACGGACATCTTCAGGGAAAGGGGACAACGCTCTACAGGTGGTGACTGACATCTTCAGGGAAAGGGGACAACTCTCCACCGGTGGTGACTGACATCTTCAGGGAAAGGGGACAACACTCTACGGGTGACTGACATCTTCAGGGAAAGGGGACAACTCTCTACAGGTGGTGATGGACATCTTCACGCAAAGGGGATAACTCTCTACAGTTGCTGATGGACACCTTAAAGGAAAGGGGACAACTCTCTACAGTTGGTGACTGACATCTTCAGGAAAAGGGGACAACTCTCTACAGGTGGTGAGGGTCATCTTCAGGGAAAGGGGACAACTCCCTACAGGTGGTGATGGACATCTTCAGGGAAAGGGGACAACTTTCTACAGGTGGTGATGGACATCTTCAGGGAAAGGGGATAACTCTCTTCAGGTGGTGACGGACATCTTCAGTGAAAGGGGATAACTCGCTACAGGTGGTGGTGGACATCTTCAGGGAAAGGGGCACAACTCTCCACAGGTGGTGACGGACATCTTCAGGGAAAGGGGCACAACTCTCCACAGGTGGTGACGGACATCTTCAGGGAAAGGGGCACAACTCTCCACAGGTGGTGACGGACATCTTCAGGGAAAGGGGCACAACTCTCCACAGGTGGTGACGGACATCTTCAGGGAAAGGGGCACAACTCTCCACAGGTGGTGACGGACATCTTCAGGGAAAGGGGCACAACTCTCCACAGGTGGTGACGGACATCTTCAGGGAAAGGGGCACAACTCTCCACAGGTGGTGACGGACATCTTCAGGGAAAGGGTCACAACTCTCCACAGGTGGTGACGGACTTCTTCAGGGAAAGGGGACACCTTTTAATTTTTTTTTTGACACATTTTTTTTGACCTCCGCTTCCGGTCCCTTGAGCAAGGTTGCGACTTCGACCTCTGCCCGGCATCACAGTTTAAGTATTTTCCAATTTGTGTCTTTGTCAAATTTCTGCTCGTTATTTTAATGTGTTCAGTGCATTCAGAAAGTATTCAGACCCCTTCACTATTTTCACCTTTTGTTATGTTGCAGCCTTTTGCTGAAATCGTTTAAATTCATTTTTTCCCTCATCAATCTACACTCAATACCCCATAATGACAAAGAGAAAACAGGATTTTCGAAAGTTTTTCAAATTTATTAAAAAGAAAAACTGAAATATCAGATTGACATAAGTATTCATACCCTTTGCTATGACACTTGAAATTTAGCTCAGGTGCCTCCCATATCTCTTGATCATCTTTGAGATTTTTCTACACCTTGATTGGAGTCCTCCTGTGGTAAATTCAATTGATTGGACATGATTTAGAAAGGCACACACCTGTCTATATAAGGTCTCAAAGCTGACAATGCATATCAGAGCAAAAACCAAGCCATGAGGTCGAAGGAACTGCCTGCAGAGCTCAGAGACAGGATTGTGTCGAGGCACAAATCTGGGGAAGCCTACAAAAAAATCTGCTGCATTGAAGGTTCCCAAGAGCACAGCGGTCTCCATCTATCTATAATTCCAGTAATCTCTGTCTGTACGTTTGTTTGTCTGTGACCGCTGTTTCTCGACAACCACGGGTCCGATATACTTTTAACTTGCCAGGTATATTGCTGGGGACCCGAGGATGTGCCTTTTCAAGGTTTCATAGATTACTTACCGAGCTATGTCCAAAAAACGATTCAACCAATCAGAGAGCAGCGAACGATCGCGTGTGCCGAACGTGGCGGGCACACTCTGCCTCGGATGGCACATTTGAGAGCGTATTCATTTATTTCACGTTTGCAAACTATGTTGGCGTTAAACTATGTTTTACAACTAATAAAAACGAATTTGCGATTCATTCGCTTTCCTGCGCGTTTGTGCACGCGATGGCGATTTCTTTACCAAACTCCGGAAGCCGTTCGCTTTGGACCAAACCATTGCATGTAAATAGAGGGGGGGGATTGTCACCACTCGCAAGCCGTTCGCTTTGGACCAAACCATTTCATGTAAATAGAGGGGGGGGGGGATATAATTTTAGATATAGATATAGTACGGGCATGCCCTAGTAATTCTTAAATGGAAGAAGTTTGGAACAATCAGGACTCTTCATAGACCTGGCCGCCCGGCCAAACCGAGCAATCGGGGGAGAAAGGCCTTGGTAAGAGAGGTGACCAAGAACCTGATGGTCACTCTGGCTGAGTTCCAGAGATCCTGTGTGGAGATGGGAGAAACTACCAGAAGGACAACCATCACTGCAGCACTCCACCGATCTGGGCTTTATGGCAGAGTGGCCAGACGGAATCCAAACAGTTCAATCTTGGTTTCATCAGACCACACAATCTTGTTTCTCACAGTCTGAGAGTCCTTTCGGTGCTTTTTTGCAAACTCCAAGTGGGCTTTCATGTGTCTTTCACTGAGGAGAGTCTTCCGTCTGGCCACTCTGCCATAAATCGCAGATCGGTGGAGTACCTCTGGCTACGGCTTCCTCTCCTCTCCGCTTCGCTCCCACCTTTTGTTCATATGCGTTCTGTACCGTCCTCCAAACAGTGATGACTCCATTTACATCTCGCTGTCTGATAACATGGACCAACTTCTATCTACTCATCCCAACTCTCTCTTCCTCATATTTTTTGCGATTTCAATTGTCATCATGCCAGTTGGCTGGGTGTGGGTACCTCTCTCACCAGCCATGGCTCCTCAGCAAAGGACTTCTGCGACTCACTGCGACTGACACAATCTGTCAATTTCCCGACCCGGGTCTCAGTCAATGGAGCATCTTCTCTTCTGGACTTGGTTATGACAAATTTCCCTGCAAATGTCTGCTGCTGTTCTTCTGCTCCAATCGGTTCTTCTGATCATGTGCTTGTTAAAGTGGACATCTCTCTGGCCATTCTCAGAGAGCCTCCTCAGCGTCGACGAGTCTGGCATTTCACTCAGGCCGACTGGCATGGTCTGCAAGCAGCCATCAATCATCTGGACTGGTCTCCCATCTCTACCGCCTCTGACATCAATTCTTCCTGGGAATTCTTCGTTCGCTATCGAGGGGTATCTGGTCCTCCCCACCCCCCATTTTGAAGCACCTGTGGTAGTGTGGTGCATCTTTGTACACGTCGTGATTGGTTTGAGCTTGTACGCAATTGATTATTGTGCAGTGTAGTGCTTGCGAGTAAATAGCCGTGCAACACCTTTCTATGACAGGCGTGAGCCCAAGGCATTGGAATAGGAATTGTACACAAAGGAACAGTTGAAATTCTTGTTGTTGACCATCTATTTGTGTATTACGGATGTATATTTCTGTCTATGTTATTTTTCTCTGTCTCCCATAGATCTTGTTCTGTACTTTGAATACGCACCATCCAGACATGTCTCGCTTGCTGGGTGGACAGATTGGGCTGGAAGATTTTATCTTTGCACATGTTAAAGGTCACACGAAGGTGGTCTTGATCTCCAAAAGTGAGGATGCACTCGGACTGACTATCACGGACAATGGTGCAGGATTTGCTTTCATAAAGGTTTGTCTGCTCTGTAAGATGTCAGTTTCCTTTGCATTGTCTCTTCACCTTTTACCTCCATGTCTCCTTGTACACACATGTTACATGTTTAATAGTTTTGTACACACATGTGAACAGACGTTTTTGCTGACAGACTCACACGCACTAACAGAAAGGTGCTCACACACACACAAACACATATTTAGCATTGTTTTCTTTTTGGTCATTGTGCTCGAACAGACAACACCTGTCCAAACCCGAAGACAGGCTCTCAATGCCCTCAGGTTCTTGTTGTATTGTTGTGCTCATTATATGATTTAGTGTCAGGTGCAGGGAAATTCTTGTGCTCAAAAAGAATAATTGCCTTTTGCATCTTTTCTGTGCATTACTTAATGTCGAGGCATTTTCCCAAAGCATGGTGTCTGCGTGTGCATGTGGGCCTACGTGTCATAATGATTAATTAAACTTATAGATGGAGTGCATTCTGTGTTTGGGTTGGGCATTGTGCCCAACTCGAGATCAATTCGATGATTATTGATTGTGTTGTTGGTACAAGGCAGGAATAACGTCTTTATATCTGTGATTGGGGCGCTGTCTACTGTATCACCATGGCTTGCAAAAGCAACCATTAGAGTGCACTCCCATTAATTCAAAAAAGGGTGTTTACATCTACCCAAACGTCCAGTTTTCATTCATACACTCCCTTGGTGTTCCCTTAGTAGGCATGCAAAGTTTGAGGCTGCTCGGTTTCATGGTTTTGGGGTTATGGAGGAGATGCACACATACACACACACTGACACACACACACTGACACACACACACTGACACACACACACTGACACACACACACTGACACACACACACTGACACACACACATACTGACACACACACACACACACTGACACACACACACGCACACACATACTGACACAAACACACACACACATACTGACATACACACACATACTGACATACACACACATACTGACACACACACACACACACTGACACACACACACACACACACTGGCACACACACACTGACACACACACATACTGACACACGCACACACATACTGACACAAACACACACACACATACTGACACACACACACATACTGACACACACACACATACTGACACACACACACACTGACACACACACACCTACACACACACACACACTGACACACACACACCTACACACACACACCTACACACACACACACACTGACACACACACACACACACACACTGACACACACACACACACACACACACACACTGACACACACACACTGACACACACACACTGACACACACACACACACACACACACACACACACACACACACTGACACACACACACTGACACACACACACTGACACACACACACACACACACACACACACACTGACACACACACACACACACTGACACAGACACACACACACACACATACTGACACACACACACACTGACACACACACTGACACACACACACACACACACACACACACACTGACACACCCACACACACACAAACACACCCTTTTATCTATCTATAATTCCAGTAATCTCTGTACGTTTGTACGTCTGTACGTCTGTACGTTTGTCTGTGACCGCTGTTTCTCGACAACTACCGGTCCGATATACTTGAAACTTGCCAGGTATATTGCTGGGGACCCGAGGATGTGCCTTTTCAAGGTTTGAAATTAATCGGACAAGTACTTACCGAGCTATGGCGATTTAGCCGTTCGCCGTTCACTTTGCCGTTGCGAATGGACCAAACCATTCATGTAAATAGAGGGGGGGGGGGGGGGGGTTCTGTGGTCGTTCGCTTTGGCTTTGCGAATGGACCAAACCATTCATGTAAATAGAGGGGGGGGGGGGTTCTGTGGTCGTTCGCTTTGGCTTTGCGAATGGACCAAACCATTCATGTAAATAGAGGGGGGGGTTCTGTGGTCGTTGCGAATGGACCAAACCATTCACATCGAATCATCGAATCACATCGAATGGACCAAACCGTTCGCTTTGGACCAAACCATTGCATGTAAATAGAGGGGGGGGTTCTGTGGTCGTTGCGAATGGACCAAACCATTGTTTTTTTTTTGCAGTTTTTTTTTTTTTGCAGTTTTTTTTTTTTTTGCAAGGAACGGGCACCCACGTACGGGCACGTCCTAGCTTATATATAGTACGGGCATGCCCTAGTTATTATGAAAGTGGCCAACATTTCTTAATCCTTCTTTTTGAATGCACTTTTGACTGCTTTCTTTTTAGCTCACCTGGAACATCGTTCCGGGGAGCTTATGTGATGGTGCATCCTCAGTCCGTCAGTCCGTCAACACTTGCAATTTCTTCTCAAAAACCGCTGATGGGATTGTGACCAATGTTGGCACAAATGATACTTAGTATGTTGTGACTAAAGTTTGTCCACGGCATTAAAAAAAAAACTGGGGTCTATGGGGAAGGGGGGGAAGAGGGAGGGGCAGGGGGAGGGTTCTGTTTTTGTCGTTTTTTGTGTGTGCATGTCCCCCAGAATCTTTTTTTTTTAAAATATTAATGTGATTTTCTTTTTGCAATATAGTAAATCCCAGTGAGTCGGGCAACACCGAGACCAAATCTGGCACAGGTTATTTATTGCAGTTTTTAAAATGAAGAGAGGGCACACCCTCTTTATTCCTCTTTATTCTATGGTGATGTCATTTTCAGCGCATTAAGGAAGGATCCGTGGTCGATAGGAGCCGCCAGGTTCTTGTCGGCGACCACATAGAAGAGATCAACGGAGAAACCGTGGTTGGCTGTCGGCATTACGAAGTAGCTCGAAAGCTCAAGGAGTTACCAAGAGGGGCAACATTTAGTCTAAGGCTTGTCGAACCGAAGAAGGCTTTTGGTGAGTGTGTTGTGAGGACAAAAACACCTCCATTGTAATCTTCACCCTCAGACTCTCTTTAAAAATGCCTGATGTCATTGCTTGTTAACTTGCTTGTGTTCAACATACCTTATGTGTGCAATTTGGAGACTCCAGGTTTTTGGAAATTGTATGCTGAAGACATTGATAACGAGAAATTCTGTTGAGCTGTGCCCTTGATGGGTATACCCCTTTATTGGGCGAATTTGAATCGGGCCCCACCAGATCCTAACAAAAGTCACATCGCCGATGTCTGCATGCGGATGAGGGCATTCCACCACTTTTCCAAATGCTAAATAGGTTTCCTATTAAAACCTATTAAAACTCCTCGAGTTTTTCTTATTATTCTTACCCCTTCCCTTCCCCTTTCCCAGATCCACAAACTTTTAAATCGATGTTCTCTGCAACCGTTGGTCCGATTGGCACGAAATTTTCAACATGTGATTGGCTAGACCTGTAGAATTTTTTTTACTGCTAAGTATGATGGCATAGGTCACGTGGTATGGGTGCCATCTTGGAAAAAACCTTCAACTTTGCCCCTCCATATCTCCGAAACGGCTCAATGGAAAAAATTGAGTTATGGCACATTCTAAAGAACTCTGCATTGGGACCAAAAAACATGTTTATTTGGGATATTAAAAGAGCCAACATTATGAGGTAAGAATTTGACAAATATAACCCTTGATGCCACAAATATATTTTTCGTCCATGACCTAAGTGGGAAAAAAATTTCAGAATCCAAAAAAATTCGACGTCATAGGTCAACATGGTTCGACCACCTTATTGTTTTTCGTGAAAAAACACTAAAAAAACCTTTTCTCCAAAACGGCTTAACAGATCGAGCCCAAACTTTGCATGCACGATCGCATACACAGGACGAACAAAAATGTTCAGTGACCATGATGTCATGGGTCACATGGTTTGAGAGTTATGACGTTTTGAAGCATAAACTTAAAAACCTATCTCCTCCCTCATTTTTGAAGATATTGAGTGGAAACTTTACACATATGTTCCCCATGTTGGGAAGTTCAAATGGTCTTTCACAATTTGCGTCAAGTCACATGGTTTGGCAGCAATAAATAATTGAACGAAAATCTTTAAAACCTTCTATCTCTTGAACCGCTGCATTGATTGACCTGAAACTTCAATGTAATGTCGCTGACATCAAGGGGAATAAGAGTTCAAAATGTCAACATGATTGGTTGTACGGTCTGGGAGCCAGAAGTTATTTTTGGAAGAAGAATAAACCACATTTTGTTTTCTCAGGCCATGTGAATGATTGTGCCACTGCCATTTTTCGGATTTATTTCCTTTAAAAACCATTTCCTCTGCAGTCGTTGGACCTATTGACAGGAAAATTTCACCAGTGCCTCGGCCTGTATAATCTTTTAATCGTAATTATGACGTCATAGGTCAGGTGGTTCGGCCGCCATATTGTTTTAAGAGAAGATCCTTAAAAACCACTAAAAACCCTTTTTCTCCGAAACGGCTGAACATATCGAGGCCAAACTTTACATGCATGATGGCATACCCATGACGAACAAAAAGTTTGGGGTGCTGTTGTCATCGGTCACATGGTTTGGGATCTATAATTTTTTGAAGCATAAACCTTTAAAACCTACCTCCTCCCTCGCATTTGATCATATTGAATGGAAACTTCACACGTACACTACCGGTCAGAAGTTTTAGAACACCTCAATTTTTCCAGTTTTTATTGAAATTTACACAGTTTAATGTCTCAATGTACTCTGAAATTAAGCATAGAACAAATAAACAATTGGAGATAAAAAAAAAGAAATCATAGAATCATTTTGTTTAACAAAATTTAATTTAAATTTTTGACTCAGCAAAGTAGCCACCTTTTGCAGATATAACCGCCGAACACACTCGTGGCATTCTTTCTACAATGGAAATCAAATATTGTTAGGGAAGTTCTTCCCAACACTGTTGCAGAAGTTCCCACAAATGTGTTGCACTTGTAGGTTGTTTTGCTTTCACTAATCTGTCCAGTTCATCCCAAACCAGCTCAATGGGGTTTAAGTCTGGAGACTGTGCTGGCCAATCCATGATTTGAAGCCTACCATCTTGTTCTTTTCCTCAAAGGTAGTTTTGACAGCCTGGAGGTGTGCTTAGGGTCATTATCTTGCTGTAGGATGAACCCCTGACCAACCAGGCGTATAAATAATAATATATATTTTATTTATACCAGAGGTATACCAGAGGGTATTGCATGGCGCTGCAAAATGCTGTGGTAGCCCTTTTGGTTCATGGTGCCAGTCACTCTGTGCTAGTCGCCAACTCTGGATCCAACAAAAGAGCCCCAGACCATCACGCTTCCTCCTCCATGTTTGACAGTTGGTGTCACACACTGAGGAACCATCCTTTCGCCTACTCGACGGCATACAAAAACCCTACGTGATGAACCAAAGATTTCAAATTTTGATTCATCGGTCCATAAGACCTTCTTCCAGTCTTCAGTCGTCCACTGGCGGTGCTTCATGGCCCAGGCAAGACTCTTTTTCTTATTTTGCCATCTTAGCAATGACTTTCTTACTGCCACTCGACCTGTCAAACCTGCAGCTCGAAGTCTTCTCTTCACAGTTGAAACTGAGAGTTGCTTATTTCGACCAGTGTTAAGCTGTGCTTGAAGCTGTTGTCCTGTGAGCCGCCTATCACGCAAGCTGTTGACTCTCAGAAACTTGTCTTCTGATTCTGTTGTGGCTTTGGGTCTGCCAGACCTCTTCCTATCAGAGTTTCCTTCAGTTGTCCAAATAATGCTTCAGAGGGTGTAATCACAGTCTGTTCCAATACTGCTTTTATACAGACAGGGGGTTTGTAATCAAGTAATCAGCAGAGGTTGGGACACCTGTAGGAATTGTTTGCATCAACTTTCAAAGCTTAATTTACTTACATTGCTGCAGAACAGCTGTAAGTTGTTAACCCATTACTTGTTCCCTGAAGAAGGCCTTTTTTTACAATATAACTACAATTTACATTATTTTCCCGTTTTTGCTAACCTAAACTTTTTTTTAACCTCGAGCAGTTTTACTGCTTACCTTTGTACCATTTCAGGTTATTCACTGGACTTGAATTGCTTAAATTTCAATAAAAACTGGAAAAATTGAGGCGTTCAAAAACTTTTGACCGGTAGTGTATGTTCCCCATGTCTGAGTGCTAAAATGAGCTTTTGGAATTTGCGATGGGTCATATGGTTTGGCAGCGATAGATGATTGAATGGGAATCTTAAAAACCTTGTATTTATTGAACCTCTTTATTGATCGACGTCATGAAACTATAAAGTGATGTAGCAGGGGTCAAGTGGAATAAGTATTTAAAATTTCAACATGATTGGTTGTTCGGTTTGGCAGCCAAAAATAATTGATTTTTTTAATTTATCTTGAACCGCTTTATTGATCAAGGTGAAACTTTAACCGAATGTAGATGTTGTCAATTGGAATAAGTGTTTCAAATTTCAACATGACTGGTTGTACGTTTGGGAAGGGAGAAGTTATTATTGTGTGAAGAAGAAGAAACTATTTATCTTCTCCAGCTTTGTGACTTTTTGGTGTAGGTTTAATTATGATGAAAGTGGGGTTGTAGGAAAGTAACGTTGTATCAAAGCGGGAATTCGGAGGAAACCGGTTGAATCGGATTGCGAACTTGAAAATCACAACAAACCCAATTTGTTATCAATGTTCGTCTTTCATTAATCATCCACTTTCTAAACTCCCCTCTTGCCCCTCCCCTCCAAATCCCCCCCCTTGCACCTACACTCCTAAACTCCCCCCTTGCCCCTCCACTCCTAAACTCCCCCTTGCCCCTCCACTCCTGAACTCCCCCCTTGCCCTTCCCCTCCTAAACTCCCCCCTTGCCCCTCCCCTCCAAATCCTCCCCCTTGCCCCTCCACTCCTGAACTCCCCCCTTGCCCTTCCCCTCCTAAACTCCCCCCTTGCCCCTCCCCTCCAAATCCCCCCCCTTGCCCCTACACTCCTAAACTCCCCCCTTGCCCCTCCACTCCTAAACTCCCCCCTTGCCCCTCCCCGACTAAACTCCCCCCTTGCCCCTCCCCTCCTAAACTCCCCCCTCACTCCTCCCCTTCAAAACTCCCCCCCCAACCCCTCCCATTCAAATCTCCCCCCATACCATTCCTCTCCAATTCTCCCTCCTCCCCCCTCCTCCTCAAAGCTGCCTCCTCCCCACTTCGTCTCCCTTCTATCTCATACCTCCACCCCCCCCAACCTTCTACTTTCCTCTGCCCCCCCCTCAAACAACCCCTCACTGTGCCTCATCCCTTCACCATCAAACCTTTCATTCTCCTCATCCTTCCCTTTCTTGGAACTCTTCTGTAATCTCTGACACACTAACAACTGCTCTCCCTACCTCCCCCTCTCATCCTTCATCTTACACTACTCCTCCCCTCCCCTGTCCTGTACCCGATGCTCCCCTCTCTCTTCATTAACGGTATGGACCTCAAACATCCGGGGCCTTCGCTCAAACCTGACTGATCTCTCCATACAGGTTGCTTCTGACAATCCAGACTTGATCTGCTTAACAGAGCCTTTCCTCCTTCAAGATGTCTCTGATTCCTTAATATCTCTTCCTGGTTACTCCCTCCTCCGGTATGATAGACCTGAGCCTCGTCCTGGTGGTGGGGTGGCTATCTTTATCAAAAACTCTCTTCCTCACTCTCCTTGCACTGCCCTCTCTCCTCCTCACCCCCAGGAGTACCTCTGGCTACGGCTTCCTCTCCGCTCCCACCTTTTGTTCATATGTGTTCTGTACCGTCCCCCAAACAGTGATGACTCCATTTACATTTCACTGTCTGACAACATGTACCAACTTCTATCCACTCATCCCAACTCTCTCTTCCTCATATGTGGCGACTTCAACTGTCATCATGCCACCTGGTTGGGTGTGGGTTCCTCTCTCACCAGTCATGGCACCTCAGCAAAGGACTTCTGTGACTCACTGGGATTGACACAATCTGGCAATTTCCCGACCCGGATCTCAGCCAATGGAGTATCTTCTCTTCTAGACTTGGTTATGACAAACTTCCCTGCTAATGTCTGCTGCTCTTCTTCTGCTCCAATCGGTTCTTCTGATCATGTGCTTGTCAAAGTGGACATCTCTCTGGCCATTCTCAGAGAGCCTCCTCAGCGTGGACGAGTCTGGCATTTCACTCAGGCTGACTGGGACGGTCTTCAAGCAGCCATCAATCGTCTGGATTGGTCTCCCATCTCCACTGCCTCTGACATCAATTCTTCCTGGGAATTCTTCCAAAGCAAACTACTCTCTCTCATGCAGAGATTTATCCCATCTCGTCTTCAGTTGTCTTACCCTTCCTCCCGTCCATGGTACACTGAATCTTGTGGTGAGGCAGTTGCCCTGAAACAACTTGCCTTTGCCTCTTGGAAGGCTAATCCAACTGAAGGCAATCTCAGTTCCTTCCACCAAGCTCGGAACAAGTGTGTGTCTACCCTCAGGAGTGCCAGGAAGCACTATCTATCCTCACTCAAGAATGAACTCTCAAACCTGTCTCCTTCCTCCAAATCCTGGTGGCGTCTGGTCAAATCCGTTTCTGGTGTTTGTTCCCCCTCCATCCCCTCCCTTACCTCAAATGGCCACACAGTTGACATCGCACGTGACAAAGCCGAATGCCTCAACTCTGTGTTTGCCTCAAAATCTTTAGTCCCAAACCCATCTCTCTCTGTTCCCACCTTTCCCAGTCGAACCCAACTGCTCCTGGACTCTGTGTCCTTCTCTCCTGACAAGGTGGAGGAGTTTTTGTCTCACCTCGACTCTGATTCTGCAACTGGACCAGACGGCATCAGCCCACGGGTCCTAAAATCCTGCTCTGCCGCTCTATCTCACCCTCTCTCTGTTCTTTTCACCCTATCTTTTGCTCAAGGTCATCTGCCAGCATCCTGGAAATCAGCAAACATTACCGCTTTACACAAAAAAGGTGCAAAAACAGATCCTTGCAACTACAGACCAATCAGCCTGCTCCCAATTATCAGCAAAGTCATGGAATCCATCATTGCTTCGGATATGAAATCTTTCCTCTTCTCCAATGGCTTGATCTCTGATCATCAATTTGGTTTCAGACCAGGTCACTCTACTCTGGACATGCTGCTTCTGCTGTCTCAACAATGGATGGAGGTCCTCAATGCCAAACAGGAAATCAGAGCTGTCTCCCTTGACATATCACGTGCCTTCGATACGGTCTGGCACCCAGCTCTGCTCACCAAACTCTCCTCCTATGGTATCCATGGAAATCTCCATGCATGGCTTGCGGACTTCCTCTCTGGTCGTAGTCAACGTGTGGCCCTGAATGGATTTCTCTCATCTCCCCTTCCTGTTCAGGCTGGAGTTCCCCAAGGCAGTGTGCTGGGCCCTGTGCTTTTTCTGGTCTTTATCAATGATCTCTCCGACTCTCTGGAAAATCCTCTCTATCTCTTTGCTGATGACTCCACTCTCTGCCACTCCATTCTTCTTCCCTCAGATCGGCAGTCTGCAGCCTCCTCTCTCTCTGAGGACCTGGACAAAATCACAGACTGGTCAAACAAGTGGAACATGTCTTTCAATCCTGACAAATCTCACACTCTTACTATTTCTCTCCGAAAAGATCGACTGGACAACCCTCCCATCTACTTTCTCAACAATCCTCTCCAAGAAGTTCTGTCGCTCAAGCTTTTGGGTCTCACTATCTGCCATGATCTTTCTTGGGAAAACCACATTTCCAAGCTGGCCTCCAAAGCCAGTCGCCGACTGGGCATCCTCCGTCGTGCGAAGTCCTTCCGAGGCACACCTGAGCTCCTCACCACATACAAGGCTTTCATCCGCAGCTCGATGGAATACTGTTCTCCCCTATGGGGCGGTGCTCCTGCCTCACACCTAGCTCGGCTTCACGCTGTTGAAACCAAAGCTTTCAGAATCATTGGAATCTCCCGCGATGAAGCTATCTCTGAGGGTCTTTCTCTCACTCACCGCAGGCAGGTAGGTGGTCTTTCTGTCTTCTACCGACTCCTCTCCGGCCTTGCTCCCCCAGCTCTCTCTGTGCTCTGTCCCCCAAATATTCCTACAGGTCGCACAAGATCTGCCAGCAACCCTCTGATGGTTAAACTGCCGAAATCTCGGCTCTCTGCTCACCTTCACTCTTTCATTCCTCTTTTCTCCCGCCTCTGGAACAAACTCCCACACTCCCTTCAATCCCACTCCTCCCTCCAGGTCTTTAAAACAGCTGTTCACCACCATCTCTTATCTTCCCCCATCCAAAACCTTGATCTTTTCTACCCCCACTAATTCGCCCCAGATCCACCTTGTTTGAAATTCCAACTTCTTTCCTGGAAGTCCTGGCAGTGTCCATATGTTTTATAACTCTCCCACCCCCCCTTCCCATGCCTCCCCCCCCAAAGCCCTCTCCCTCCCACAGATCTCTCGATGTCTCCATGTCTCTCGGTCCCTGCTCTCAAATGTTGTGTTTGTGTCCTTCCCCCTCTCTCCCCATCTTGTCTACCGCTCCCGATGTTATTTGTTTTATGTGTCGGTTTGTCTTTCTGTGTGATTAATGTTCGCTGTTTCACGAGCCGCGATCTTGTATACAAAAAAAAAAAAAAATCACTGCCAGCAGTTATAAAGTGGCAGTTCTCGTTATGTTTGTGCTGGCACATCAATAAAGTACATGATATTTATCGATGTGCCAAAAGCTGCAGGAATGCAGGTGCAAATGGGTAGGCCACTGGTACAGATCTGTAGTGTAGGATCAGAGACTCGGCGTGGGTGCCCATGGGACCAAAATTCCCACAACTTCATTTCTTGCCTTTGTGAACTGTAGATGGTCGAACTGAGTTGCGAGAGTTTATTTTGAAGAACGTTTACTCTTTTGTGATCTGTAAATAAGCACCACTTTAATGTATTGATGAAAATGAGGAGGAACTGGACAAAAGGAAAGGGAGGGAAATGAGCAGGGGAGGGGAGGGGGGGGGGGGGGGGTTGAGGGAAGGGGAGAAGGTGGAGTTGAGGGGAGTCGAGTCTGAGGGGAAGAAATGCGAGCCAATGGGGGTGGGGAGGGGGGCAGCCAGTGGGGGAGGGAGCAGCATGTTCATGTGCGCAGGATGGTTTTCGCAGGCTATGGCAGCACGTCCAGCAAAGGCAGCACTGCTGATTGATGACCAGAACCTCCCAAACTGGTCAAGATTAGTTTTGGCTCTGCCAGGTGGGCAGCAATTCAGTAGCGAGGTCCGGCTCGCTAGTTTGAATGTGGGATTAATGGAGGGGAGATGAGGCAAGATGGTGGAGATGCAGAGAAGGAGGTTGGAAGTGTTCTGTGTGTGCAGGGGACAAGGCAATCAGGTTAGTAGGAGGGTACAAGCTGTTGCAATCAGGACCGGATGGAAGGATGAATGATATGGGAATTCACATGGTGCAGAATGGTGAAGAGTAAAAAAAAAAAAGGCTTAGGCACCATCGATTTTTTGTTGTTGTTTTTTTTTTTTTTTAAATTATCATTATTATTATTTATTATTATTATTATTATATACTGTACATACATACATACACATATATATATATATATATGTATATATACACACACACACACCCACACACCTTGCGTGTGTGCATGTCATTTCCTTTTATTAATTTTTTTGTTTCCCTGATCCTTCTTGATTTTTCAGTTTGTCTTCCTCCTCCCCTTCCCATAGAACAAATATCACAGAGAGAAAAGGGTGGGATGAGAGGTGGATCTGGAGGATTGGAGGGGAGAAGTGAAGGACGAGGCACATTAAGACTGCGATCGACAGGCCCGCCTACCTTGGAGGATGCGGCAAGTGGATTATTATGATCAGTGTTCTTGTTGAAATGGGTTTTGTTTTTTTCAGAGATTTGTGGGAGCCAGTTTAGCATAAAGAAATGTAAAATAAATAGGGATGACATGACGAAGGGGGTAATATTGGAGCGTGTGACACAGGAGAAGGATCTTTGGGTGGTAATAGATATGGGAGGAAAGCAGACTGGCCGTGCCAGGCAACCATAGATAAAGCACACAGGGTTTCTGGTTGTCTTCGTCGGAGGATAAATTATAAATCAAGAGGTCTTTTTTATACTGTTCAGGAATTTAGCGAGGGCCTCATCGAGAATGTTGTATTCAGTTTTGATCACATGTGAGAAAGGACAAACCTGCCATAGAGAGGGTTCAGTGTCGTGAGTAGATTTATTCTGGGCCTAGCGAGACCAAGTTATCAGGTGCGGCTGAAGGAGACTGGACTTTTATACATTAGAAGAAAGAAGCTGGTTATATTATGAGGGGATATGACAGAGACGTTTAAGATAATGAAGTGCAAAGACAAAATAAGTAAGATACAGAGGAGTTCTTTAGCACAATAGACATTGATAGGATCAGGGAACCTCCCAGTATTGGCTGGAGTACAGTCCTACAGAGAAGTTGGGGGCTGGAAACATGCTAAGCTCATGCCTAATAGGCAGAGCCTATGCTACTGTTTAACCAGAAGAGCCTTTTTTAATTCGATATTATAATAAGCTCAGGGTCGAGGGGGGTCGATCCTTTCGGAGCTAAAGGCGTTTTCCCTGACAGCACCCACCCCCAGCTAACCTCCCAGTCGGACATGGGCCGTCATCCCATAGTGCAAACCATTCTTTGATTTTCTCATCGCCATCATCCTCTGCGTCCACATCGCTAATAACACAAACTTTGCTTCTCTGGGTCTTCACTCCCCGTTTGTGTACTGAGCAACAGTGTACAATGTTACAGTGAACTTTGGTTCTCTGTGGGGAGGGTGTCTGATCGTCTCTTCCATATAATAATACTCTGAGGCTTTTCTGTTGTGGTTTTTTTTTTTTACAACGGGCTTCTGTTAGGGTAAATATATACAGACTTGGCATTTAATATGGAATAAAATTTTTCCTTGACTTGGGTTTACTTTCTTAACTCAGTATATCAATCTAGTGAGTTTCTTTCACACTTTGGTGATTTATTTGTTAAAAGAACCATGTCACTGATTGTCTGTCGCAGCAAGAAGTCAACAACAGGATTATATCACAGGTGGCGTGGCAAAATGTATGGACAGGGGCATTTGATGATTGGCTTCACAGTCGGGTATACAAGGGTTGTTGCGTTCTGTATCGGTGGAAAACAACTGCTGCACGTCTCCAAAAGTTATTGCCGCTTCCTCTGGAGATGGTCCGTCAACTCGACAATGCTGTTTGTCATTTAGTGGTGGATTTACGAAATTACGGCATGGAACAGCGTGCTATTGCTCGGCAGTATGGCATCACTCAAGGTCAGGTGTCAAAGATCCTGAAACGAAATGCTCAGAGGGGTGTCCCTACTCCAATACCGAAGCCAGGACGTCCCCGCAGAACCACAAGGAGAGATGATCGCCAGCTGCACCAGTTAGTCCGCAATGGCCGTACCAAGTCAGCTAATCGGCTTAGGGCTGAGTGGCAGCAACTGACAAATGTGCCTGTATCCAGAAGGCTAGTCAACCAACGACTGGTTCAAGTAGGCTATCTTGCCAGGCGTCCCCTGAGAAAGCCACGCCTGACCAGACAACACCGCCAGCGCCGATTGCAGTGGGCCAGAGAGCACCGTCAATGGCAGCCAGGACACTGGAATCACATGATCTTCAGTGAAGAGTCTATATTTCTGGTCTATCGTCAAGATGGCCGCGTCCGAGTGCGCAGACAAGTGCATGAAGCCTACAACAAAGATTGTATAGTGCCAAGAGTCCAAGCTGGAGGTAGTGGGGTGACAGTTTGGGCTGCTTTTCATGCAGGGGGCAAAACTGACCTGGTTGTTCTGAATGGAAACCTGAACCAGTTCAAGTACAGGGCCATTTTGGAAACATTGCTTCCATTTGCTCGTGCAGCCTTTCGAGGAAACTTTGTCTTCCAAGATGACAATGCACAGCCTCATCGTGCTCGCATGATCCAACACTTTCTTGCTGACCGTGGTGTAGAGCATATGGAGTGGCCTGCCATGTCCCCGGATATGAATCCGATAGAGAATTTGTGGGCAGAATTAACGCGTCAAATCGACCACTTGGACCAGCAGCCGACCTCCGTGCATGAATTGCAGCAGGCTATTGTCACTGCATGGCAAGCGATTACTGTCCAAACCTTGGTAAATCTCGTGAACAGCATGCCTCAACGTGTATGTGCTCTCCTGAATGCTCGTGGGGGTTACACGAAGTACTGAACTGTAATTTTACTGTCCGTAATCCCAGTCGTAATTTAACTTTTGTTTTTGTTAAAAAAAATTGTTGGCTAATGTGCAAAATAAAGAGATACTTCTGGAAAACGTACAGAAGTTTAACACAGTACTGTCCATGAATTGAGTTCGATATCAGTTTACATCACTTTCAAGGATCAATTTATTTGTTTTGAAATGTCAAATGTGGTTTTTGTTTCTTTTAAAGGTCACATTAACAAAATCTAGAATAATTTCAACATAATTCCAATGAACTTTTGGTTCTAAGACATCTTGAAAAGTAAGTTCACCCCCACAAAAAAAATATTCCATATTAAATGCCCTTTTCCCTCTCCCCTCGTTCATTTCATTCATTTCCCTCTCTTGCCTCCAGGTGGCACTTCAGAGGGTGTAAGCCGTTGGAAAGGGGAGAGCGCCCCAGGCCCACGGCATACCCGATCCCTACTTGGCATGGCCCAAATTGCTTCGGACCGCCCCAACTCTCGCGATGTGTACGCGAGGATCTTAGGCATACTTGAAATCAAAGTCCAAAGGCCACTACGCAAGCAATCACATGGAACACTTTGACAGCGCAAGCAAATCGCAGTAAAACCAGTGACGACAAACGTGATAAGCCAACGAACTTTGACCCATAAGAGACTTTGATTTTACCTCAGAATTATTTTTTATTTTTTTTAATTTCTCGAAAACACGATGTTGCGCTTCGCACACCAATTATTTTTTAAGCAATTTAGTTTGAAGATTTAGGTTAAAAAAAAAAAAAAAAGAAAAAAAAAAGAAGAACTCCTCAGCACAGACATACAGGAGGGATAGGTGCAGGCTGGAAGTTTGGGATGATTACACATCACCACCACGAAAATAAAAACCTCACCACCACGTAATTCAAAACACCTCTACCACAAAATTTAAAACACCTCACACCTCACCACCACAAAAATAAAAACACCTCACCACCACGTAATTCAAAACGCCTCACCACCACAAAATTTAAAACACCTCACACCTCACCACCACCTAAATCAAAACACCTCACCACCACGTAAATCAAAACACCTCACCACCACAAAATTTAAAACTCCTCACCACCACAAAATTCAAAACCCCTCACCACCACAAAATTCAAAACCCCTCACCACCACATAATTCAAAACATTCGCCTCAGGTCGGAGAACGGGATGACATGTTTATCATTGCTCCCGACCGCATATATTGATGACTCCGAGTTGTGCTTCGTTTAAGAGGGAGTTAATGTTTCTGCATGGCAGACTGTGCTTATCGCTCCTGTTACTGTGCAGCAAGGGCTGTATGGGACTCTGTGCCGGCGCTCTCACCACTCACAGTTTGGAGTCGCAAATTTACTTCTTCTTTTTTTTTTTCTGACACTGACATTTCATCAAGCTGCAGATGAAAACCTTGTTAGTGGATTGGGGTTCCAGTGTGCTGAGGAAGGACTTTGTGCAATGGAGGATGCCAATTTGGCTGGTGGCTGGCTTTGGTGGACAACTTTGACATGTGGATTTCCCAACAAAGATCGTGGCAATGAGACCCAAGAGTTTGAGTGACTGGACTTCTTTGAGAGGGTTGTTGAGAAAGTACGTAAGAAGATTTGCCAGACAGTCCTTTCGGGGGAGAGAGAGAGTTACATTTGTCAGGGTTACAAGACATTCCAAGTGTTTGAACAGTTTGGATATTGTCCAGGTCTGAAGAGATGGAAGAGGCTGCTGTCTGTCTGTTTGAAGGATGTCACGGTAGAGGGTGATGTCAGCAAAGAAATGAAGGAGATTTTCCAGGGAGTCTGAGAGATCATTGATGAAGATTAAAATAGGACTGGGCCAGAACCCTGCCTTGGGGCACTGCAGCATCGACAGTGAGAGGAAATGAGAGGATTATATTGAGATTCACACGTTGGCTACAAGAGTGGAGGAAGTCAGTAAGCCACGTGTGGATTTGGCCTTGGATTCCATAGGCAGAGGGTTTGGAGATCAAGGCAGGATGCCAGACTGTATCGAAAGCTGGAGATATGTCCAGAGAGACGGCCTGATCTCACAACTGACATAAGTGCGACGTTCAATAAACTAACAATACAATTTGTGGTCAAGCATGAGCACAACAAACCAGAAAAGGTATCTCTCACTCACCTTGCAATAACTTCCTAAAGCAGGTGTGAATAGAAGATGTCACGCACCAAACTGAAACGGCAACAAATAAAGATTGTTTAAAAAAAGAAGAAAAAAAAAAGATGAAATATAAATATAAACTGTAATGAAATATCAACAAATATATACCAACAACTGGGAGAATGATAAAAGAGCAGGAAGATGTAAAAAAAAACATTTGGACAGATTTGGGATAGACAACGAAGGATCACTGGAATGGCTAAAAGGTGGCAGGACTGGGTCAATCGGGCAGGCGTAGGTTTTGCAAGGTGGAAACAAAGCAGCGCCACCTATTGTGATGTAAAAAAAACATTTGGACAGATTTGGGATAGACAAAGAAGGATCACTGGAATGGCTAAAAGGTGGCAGGACTGGGTCAATTGGGCAGACGTAGGTTTTTCAAGGTGGAAACAAAACAGCATCCACCTATTGCGATGTAATAAAAACTCGTGTCTGAACAACTGTACACATCGTGTCTCTCAATGAAGAGTTGTCAGGTTATCACCAGCACGCTGGCCAAATTGCAACCTCTGTCCAGACAAGCCACCGGGCTAACGCAGTTTCCATCTAGGGGTTGGTCTCATCAAGGGACCGGTTACCTACCAAAACATGGTATGTTTTATACGACTGTGTCGCAGTCATCCTTCAATGGACTCGACCAGTCTGAACAGCCCAGAGATGCATGTGCACCGTTACCTCCTCTTGCTCTAACTTCACAACTGTTTCATGATACTGTAGTGATTGTGTACGCTCATTGTCTGCATATGTTTCTGTCATGAGAAAAGTTGCTTTATTTTGGTATTCAAGGAACGTTCACTTTTTCTCCATTTGCAGCCGTCTGATTTTGAGGTGCGAGCTGCAAGGAAAGTGGACGACCTGCTGGAGTCGTACATGGGAATACGAGACATGGAATTGGGTATCGACGTACAAATCATGCACACTCGGTCCTGAATAACTAACGGTCCAAATGGAAAAAGGATCGTATGCTGTCCCTCACCATGTGTGTCAATTCATGGCAAATTTACCATATTTACCACATGATGAGTTGGTATTTGCACATTGTATGATGAGTTGCCATTTGCACATTGTATGATGAGTTGCCATTTGCACATTGTATGATGAGTTGCCATTTGCACATTGTATGATGAGTTGCCATTTGCACATTGTATGATGAGTTGCCAGTTGCACATTGTATGATGAGTTGCCATTTGCACATTGTATGATGAGTTGCCATTTGCATATCGGATGATGAGTTGGCATTTGCACATTGTATGATTTGGCATTTGCACATTGTACGATTTGGCATTTGCACATTGTATGATTTGGCATTTGCACATTGCATGATTTGGCATTTGCACATTGTATGATTTGGCATTTGTACATTGCATGATTTGGCATTTGCACATTGTATGATTTGACATTTGCACATTGTATGATTTGGCATTTGCACATTGTATGATTTGGCATTTTCACATTGTATGATTTGGCATTTGTACATTGTATGATTTGGCATTTGCACAATGTATGATTTGGCATTTGCACATTGTATGATTTGGCATTTGCACATTGTATGATTTGGCATTTGCATATTGTATGATTTGGCATTTGCACATTGTATGATTTGGCATTTGCACATTATACGATTAGCATGTGCACGTTGTATGATTTGGCATTTGCACCTTGTATGATTTGGCATTTGCACATTGTATGATTTGGCATTTGCACATTGTATGATTGGCATTTGCACATTGTATGATTTGGCATTTGCACATTGTATGATTTGGCATTTTCACATTGTATGATTTGGCATTTGCACATTGTATGATTTGGCATTTGCACATTGTACGATTAGCATGTGCACGTTGTATGATTTGGCATTTGCACCTTGTATGATTTGGCATTTGCACATTGTATGATTTGGCATTTGCACATTGTATGATTGGCATTTGTACGTTGTATGATTGGCGTTTGCACGTTGTATGATTGGCATTTGTACCTTGTATGATTGGCATTTGTACCTTGTATGATTGGCATTTGCACATTGTATGATTTGGCATTTGCACATTGTATGATTTGGCATTTGCGCGTTGTCTGATTTGGCATTTGCACATTGCATGATTTGGCATTTGCACATTGTATGATTGGCATTTGCACATTGTATGATTGGCATTTGCACGTCGTATGATTGGCATTTGCACGTTGTATGATTGGCATTTGCACATCGTATTATAAGTTGGTATTTGCACCGGGGATCTTCACAGACATTAGTCGAGCTATCGGACCCGGAGTATTTGAATGAGATGATCCTTCGTGGCAACAAAGGCATCAAGTTTAGTCAAAGCTTTGCTTATTGTTCTCCAAGATAAAAAAGAAAGTTTCTCCATTGTTATCCAGGTTTAATATCGATCAAAATAAAAAAAATCTTGTTAACGAGTTAACTTGATGTGATCGATCTGAGGTCGACGGAAGCTTCACTGCCTTTCCCCCTTTCTCTTTCCTCCCTCACTCAAGCTGCCATGATGGTGGAGTTGGGCAGAGAGTCGAGCCCTGACTCCTTTGCTGCCGCCATTGATTCTTCTTTGGGTGATTTCTGCTTCCCCGACGAGGTCGTTTTTGATGTTTGGGGAGCCATCGATGATGCAAAGAAAGGAAGAATTTGATGTTTCCATTCTTTCCTTCAATCGCCAAGATTGCTCTTCCTCTGGACAAATTAAATGAAGATATTTCTTCCTTCCTCCTGTACTTGCTCTTCTTTTTTCAATCTTCTCACAGAGGGAAACTGCTTCTGTAATTCCTGTTTCATCCTCAACTTTCCCCTTTTAAATATCCTTTACCTTTTTCTGCCCTTTAATACCGATTTTCTCCTTGACAATCATTTGATCTCCTTCATCTATCTCCTCGTTTGGTGTCTATTTTCAAGTCGTATTAAACACTAAAGGAAACTACTTGTTTGTCTCTGCATAAAGAAAGTGTTCCACTTTTACAAGTTTCTTGTTCCTGATGTCCTTTTCAATTCACTTTACATCAAGGGTGATTCAGCTTTTATTGAGTGTATCCAGGTAGGTGTCCCATCGCTAATTGGACAATAACGTTGATTAAACAAAAGATTGAATCTTATTTTGAAGATGGTTAAATATTTGTACGAATTTCATACGTTCATTGAAGCCTCTTGAAGAGCTTTACATAGATCATGTGAAGGACAAAGACATTAGACGGTGAAGAGTTTGCGGACAAAAGTTTGTTACATTTGTGGCGTGAGTCTGCAGTGGAGATTGGCATTGGCGAGGGTGTGGCGAGTGCAGAAGAGCGACGAGTGCGGGCTGTGGCGAGACAGCAGCGAGTGTGGCGGCGATTGTGGGCAGAGTGGAATCAGAGGATGGGGCTTGCTTTGAGTGGAATCAGAGGATGAGGCTTGCTTTGAGTGGAATCGGAGGATGGGGCTTGCTTTGAGTGGAATCGGAGGATGGGGCTTGCTTTGAGTGGAATCGGAGGATGGGGCTTGCTTTGAGTGGAATCGGAGGATGGAGCTTGCTTTGAGTGGAATCGGAGGATGGGGCTTGCTTTGAGTGGAATCGGAGGATGGGGCTTGCTTTGAGTGGAATCGGAGGATGGGGCTTGCTTTGAGTGGAATCGGAGGATGGGGCTTGCTTTGACTGGAATCAGAGGATGGGGCTTGCTTTGAGTGGAATCGGAGGATGGGGCTTGCTTTGAGTGGAATCGGAGGATGGGGCTTGCTTTGAGTGGAATCAGCGGATGGAGCTTGCTTTGAGTGGAATCGAAGGATGGGGCTTGCTTTGAGTGGAATCGGAGGATGGGGCTTGCTTTGAGTGGAATCGGAGGATGGGGCTTGCTTTGAGTGGAATCAGAGGATGGAGCTTGCTTTGAGTGGAATCGGAGGATGGGGCTTGCTTTGAGTGGAATCGGAGGATGGGGCTTGCTTTGAGTGGAATCAGAGGATGGAGCTTGCTTTGAGTGGAATCGGAGGATGGGGCTTGCTTTGAGTGGAATCAGCGGATGGAGCTTGCTTTGAGTGGAATCGAAGGATGGGGCTTGCTTTGAGTGGAATCGGAGGATGGGGCTTGCTTTGAGTGGAATCAGAGGATGGGGCTTGCTTTGAGTGGAATCGGAGGATGGGGCTTGCTTTGAGTGGAATCGGAGGATGGGGCTTGCTTTGAGTGGAATCGGAGGATGGGGCTTGCTTTGACTGGAATCAGAGGATGGGGCTTGCTTTGAGTGGAATCGGAGGATGGGGCTTGCTTTGAGTGGAATCGGAGGATGGGGCTTGCTTTGAGTGGAATCGGAGGATGGGGCTTGCTTTGAGTGGAATCGGAGGATGGGGCTTGCTTTGAGTGGAATCAGAGGATGGAGCTTGCTTTGAGTGGAATCGAAGGATGGGGCTTGCTTTGAGTGGAATCGGAGGATGGGGCTTGCTTTGACTGGAATCAGAGGATGGGGCTTGCTTTGAGTGGAATCGAAGGATGGGGCTTGCTTTGAGTGGAATCGGAGGATGGGGCTTGCTTTGACTGGAATCAGAGGATGGGGCTTGCTTTGAGTGGAATCGGAGGATGGGGCTTGCTTTGAGTTGAATCAGAGGATGGAGCTTGCTTTGAGTGGAATCGGAGGATGGGGCTTGCTTTGAGTGGAATCGGAGGATGGGGCTTGCTTTGAGTGGAATCAGAGGATGGAGCTTGCTTTGAGTGGAATCGAAGGATGGGGCTTGCTTTGAGTGGAATCGGAGGATGGGGCTTGCTTTGACTGGAATCAGAGGATGGAGCTTGCTTTGAGTGGAATCAGAGGATGGAGCTTGCTTTGAGTTGAATCAGAGGATGGAGCTTGCTTTGAGTGGAATCGGAGGATGGGGCTTGCTTTGAGTTGAATCAGAGGATGGGGCTTGCTTTGAGTGGAATCAGAGGATGGGGCTTGCTTTGAGTGGAATCAGAGGATGGGGCTTGCTTTGAGTGGAATCAGAGGATGGGGCTTGCTTTGAGTGGAATCAGAGGATGGGGCTTGCTTTGAGTGGAATCAGAGGATGGGGCTTGCTTTGAGTGGAATCAGAGGATGGAGCTTGCTTTGAGTGGAATCAGAGGATGGAGCTTGCTTTGAGTGGAATCAGAGGATGAGGCTTGCTTTGAGTGGAATCAGAGGATGGGGCTTGCTTTGAGTGGAATCAGAGGATGGGGCTTGCTTTGAGTGGAATCAGAGGATGGGGCTTGCTTTGAGTGGAATCAGAGGATGGAGCTTGCTTTGAGTGGAATCAGAGGATGAGGCTTGCTTTGAGTGGAATCGAAGGATGGAGCTTGCTTTGAGTGGAATCAGAGGATGAGGCTTGCTTTGAGTGGAATCGAAGGATGGGGCTTGCTTTGAGTGGAATCGGAGGATGGAGCTTGCTTTGAGTGGAATCAGAGGATGAGGCTTGCTTTGAGTGGAATCGAAGGATGGGGCTTGCTTTGAGTTGAATCAGAGGATGGAGCTTGCTTTGAGTGGAATCAGAGGATGAGGCTTGCTTTGAGTGGAATCGAAGGATGGGGCTTGCTTTGAGTGGAATCGGAGGATGGGGCTTGCTTTGAGTGGAATCGGAGGATGGGGCTTGCTTTGAGTTGAATCGGAGGATGGGGCTTGCTTTGAGTGGAATCGGAGGATGGGGCTTGCTTTGACTGGAATCAGAGGATGGGGCTTGCTTTGAGTTGAATCAGAGGATGGGGCTTGCTTTGAGTTGAATCAGAGGATGAGGCTTTGAGTGGAATCAGTCCCTCGGGAAAGCAAGAAAAATCCCCTCTTTTGAACATCAAGGTTAATTGAACATGAAGCCGAGGAGAAATATTCAGCGTTTCCAGGAAACTCCATATAGGCTATGAGCCAGACCCCCCAAATTGACCGGTCGGTACCATACAGATGGAGTAAGGCTCATTGTGATTTTTAGCAAGATATATGTCCCTAGATATGAAAAAAAAGTGATAGCAGTGTATAACTCTCGGCCATCTCTGTGTTATCACCCGAAATATTATTATACGCCCGCTTCGCTTCGCCAAAAAATGTGATATTTGCTAAAATTGGAATAAATATGTTTTTAAGGACCACAGAGTGCCGAGATCGAGATCGAGATCGTATTTGTTCGAGAGATCATGACAAACCTAGAGTGTGGAGCAAGTTTGCATGCATTGTGAAATATAATGTAGCTGATGTTACAAACCTACTTTAGGATACTAGCTAATACCAAAAATTACACTGAGATACCAAAAGTAGTAGACCAATAAACTTAAAATGTTCAAAAGCTATGTTTCGTTCCAAAATATCAAAATTAGGGGGTATGGTTGAACATATTTTGAACTTTGCCAAAATATGTGCCCCAAACAACCACCATATTACAAAGTAATGATATATTCCAATGCAGTGGTTCCTTGCGAAGATTTTGAGGGGTCAAATGTTACTCTGGGAGTTTTCATTTTTGAAATATTGACAAAAATGTACAATGTGAATTCTGAACTCGAAGCGATTTCGACCACTTTTTCACTAAATTTAACATATTTTTTGTCATTATATCAATATTTTGATAAATAACCCCCACAAATGTTCTATATTTCTATTACTATATTAGTTGGCATCCAGTATGCAAATTATTGGCACTCTGTGGTCCTTAAAAACATATTTATTCCAATTTTAGCAAATATCACATTTTTTGGCGAAGCGGGCGTATAATAATATTTCGGGTGATAACACAGAGATGGCCGAGAGTTATACACTGCTATCACTTTTTTTCATATCTAGGGACATATATCTTGCTAAAAATCACAATGAGCCTTACTCCATCTGTATGGTACCGACCAACCCCCTTGGCTCATAGCCTAATATGGGTGAAACCCAGACAATTCAATTTGCTTTATTGTCCTACCACATGATTGGCAAATCGGTGCAAAACATTAGCTCCTCTATTATTCTCCACTCCGCTTGACCTACCTTGATAAGCAATTTCAATGAGTCCTGTATTAAAGCAGCAAAACACATGATTTTCCAACACACCAAATGTTCCTAAAACGTTGCGTTTGAATATCATATATCTATATACACATATATATTAATAATTGTCTTAATTGAATTTTGAAAACTCTGCTGCAGACAGGTGGCTCATTGCAGTTTGCATCATTTATTTCCAGGAAATTGTTATTGTATTTGGAATTGGAGAACTCGCTAATTTCTACATTCTTTTCCCAATAACCTTTCTTGATTTTTATTATTATTTAACCTTTCTTGATTTTTATTGTTATTTAACCTTTCTAGGTTTTTATTATTATTTACCCTTTCTTGATTTTTATTATTATCTAACCTTTCTAGGTTTTTATTATTATTTAACCTTTCTCGGTTTTTATTATTACTAGGGCATTGCCCGTACTATATCTATATCTAAAATTATATCCCCCCCCCTCTATTTACATGAAATGGTTTGGTCCAAAGCGAACGGCTTCCGGAGTTTGGTAAAGAAATCGCCATCGCGTGCACAAACGCGCAGGAAAGCGAATGAATCGCAAATTCGTTTTTATTAGTTTTAAAACATAGTTTAACGCCAACATAGCGCCAACATAGTTTGCAAACGTGAAATAAATGAATACGCTCTCAAATGTGCCATCCGAGGCAGAGTGTGTCCGCCACGTTCGGCACACGCGATAGTTCGCTGCTCTCTGATTGGTTGAATCGTTTTTTGGACATAGCTCGGTAAGTAATTGTCCGATTAATATGAAACCTTGAAAAGGCACATCCTCGGGTCCCCAGCAATATACCTGGCAAGTTAAAAGTATATCGGACCCGTGGTTGTCGAGAAACAGCGGTCACAGACAAACGTACAAACGTACAAACAGAGATTACTGGAATTATAGATAGATTTAACCTTTCTAGGTTTTTATTATTATTTAACCTTTCTTGGTTTTTATTATTATTTAACCTTTCTAGGTTTTTATTATTATTTAACCTTTCTCGGTTTTTATTATTAATTAACCTTTCTAGGTTTTTATTATTATTTAACCTTTCTAGGTTTTTATTATTATTTAACCTTTCTAGGTTTTTATTATTATTTAACCTTTCTAGGTTTTTATTATTATTTAACCTTTCTAGGTTTTTATTATTATTTCACCTTTCTCGATTTTTATTATTATTTAACCTTTCTCGATTTTTATTATTATTTAACCTTTCTCGATTTTTATTATTATTTAACCTTTCTCGATTTTTATTATTATTTAACCTTTCTCGATTTTTATTATTATTTAACCTTTCTTGGTTTTTATTGTTATTTAACCTTTCTAGGTCTTTATTATTATTTAACCTTTCTTGGTTTTTATTATTATTTAACCTTTCTAGGTTTTTATTATTATTTAACCTTTCTCGGTTTTTATTATTATTTAACCTTTCTTGGTTTTTATTATTATTTAACCTTTCTCGGTTTTTATTATTATTTAACCTTTCTTGGTTTTTATTATTATTTAACCTTACTAGGTTTTTATTATTCTTTAACCTTTCTTGGTTTTTATTATTATTTAACCTTACTAGGTTTTTATTATTCTTTAACCTTTCTGTGTTTATCTTATTATTTAACCTTTCTAGGTTTTTATTATTATTTAACCTTTCTCGGTTTTTATTATTATTTAACCTTTCTAGGTTTTTATTATTACTTAACCTTTCTAGGTTTTTATTATTATTTAACCTTTCTAGGTTTTTATTATTATTTAACCTTTCTCGGTTTTTATTATTATTTAACCTTTCTCGGTTATTATTATTATTTAACCTTTCTCGGTTTTTATTATTATTTAACCTTTCTCGGTTTTTATTATTATTTAACCTTTCTCGGTTTTTATTATTATTTAAACTTTCTCGGTTTTTATTATTATTTCACCTTTCTTGGTTTTTATTATTATTTAACCTTTCTAGGTTTTTATTATTATTTAACCTTTCTAGGTTTTTATTATTATTTAACCTTTCTCGGTTTTTATTATTATTTAACCTTTCTCGGTTTTTATTATTATTTAACCTTTCTCGGTTTTTATTATTATTTAACCTTTCTTGGTTTTTATTATTATTTAACCTTTCTAGCTTTTTATTATTATTTAACCTTTCTTGGTTTTTATTGTTATTTAACCTTTCTAGGTTTTTATTATTCTATAACCTTTCTGGGTTTTTATTATTATTTAACCTTTCTAGGTTTTTATTATTATTTAACCTTTCTCGGTTTTTATTATTATTTAACCTTTCTAGGTTTTTATTATTATTTAACCTTTCTCGATTTTTATTATTATTTAACCTTTCTCGGTTTTTATTATTATTTAACCTTTCTTGGTTTTTATTATTATTTAACCTTTCTAGGTTTTTATTATTATTTAACCTTTCTTGGTTTTTATTATTATTTAACCTTTCTAGCTTTTTATTATTATTTAACCTTTCTTGGTTTTTATTGTTATTTAACCTTTCTAGGTTTTTATTATTCTTTAACCTTTCTGGGTTTTTATTATTATTTAACCTTTCTAGGTTTTTATTATTATTTAACCTTTCTAGGTTTTTATTATTATTTAACCTTTCTCGGTTTTTATTATTATTTAACCTTTCTAGGTTTTTATGATTATTTAACCTTTCGAGGTTTTTATTATTATTTAACCTTTCTCGGTTTTTATTATTATTTAACCTTTCTCGGTTTTTATTACTATTTAACCTTTCTTGGTTTTTATTATTATTTAACCTTTCTAGGTTTTTATTATTATTTAACCTTTCTCGGTTTTTATTATTATTTAACCTTTCTCGGTTTTTATTATTATTTAACCTTTCTCGGTTTTTATTATTATTTAACCTTTCCAGGTTTTTATTATTATTTAACCTTTCTCGGTTTTTATTATTATTTAACCTTTCTCGGTTTTTATTACTATTTAACCGTTCTAGGTTTTTATGATTATTTAACCTTTCTAGGTTTTTATTATTATTTAACCTTTCTCAGTTTTTATTATTATTTAACCTTTCTCGGTTTTTATTACGATTTAACCTTTCTTGGTTTTTATTATTATTTAACCTTTCTAGGTTTTTATTATTATTTAACCTTTCTCGGTTTTTATTATTATTTAACCTTTCTCGGTTTTTATTATTATTTAACCTTTCTCGGTTTTTATTATTATTTAACCTTTCCAGGTTTTTATTATTATTTTACCTTTCTCGGTTTTTATTATTATTTAACCTTTCTCGGTTTTTATTATTATTTAACCTTTCTTGGTTTTTATTATTATTTAACCTTTCTAGGTTTTTATTATTATTTAACCTTTCTTGGTTTTGATTATTATTTAACCTTTCTCGGTTTTTATTATTCTTTAACCTTTCTGTGTTTTTATTATTATTTAACCTTTCTCGGTTTTTATTATTATTTAACCTTTCCAGGTTTTTATTATTATTTAACCTTTCTCGGTTTTTATTATTATTTCACCTTTCTCGGTTTTTATTATTATTTAACCTTTATAGTTTTTTATTATTATTTAACCTTTCTCGGTTTTTATTATTTTTTAACCTTTCTCGGTTTTTATTATTATTTAACCTTTCCAGGTTTTTATTATTATTTAACCTTTCCAGGTTTTTATTATTATTTAACCTTTCCAGGTTTTTTATTATTATTTAACCTTTCTCGGTTTTTATTATTATTTAACCTTTCTAGGTTTTTATTATTATTAAACCTCTCGGTTTTTATTATTATTTAACCTTTCTTGGTTTTTATTATTATTTAACCTTTCTCGGTTTTTATTATTATTTAAACTTTCTAGGTTTTTATTATTATTTAACCTTTCTCGGTTTTTATGATTATTTAACCTTTCTAGGTTTTTATTATTATTTAACCTTTCTCGGTTTTTATTATTATTTGACCTTTCCAGGTTTTTATTACTATTTAACCTTTCTCGGTTTTTATTATTATTTAAACTTTCTAGCTTTTTATTATTATTTAACCTTTCTAGGTTTTTATTATTATTTAACCTTTCTCGGTTTTTATTATTATTATAATTTATTTTTTTTGGGATACAGAATTGAGGCTCGTGAAAGAGCTAACATTTATCACACAAAAAATCTAACAGACAAACAAAATATATAAAAAGAGGGAGCAGGAGACAAGATGGGGAGAGAAGGGGAAGCACACAAACACAACATTTGAGAGCAGGGACATTGGGAGATGTGTGGGAGGGAGAGGGCTTGGGGGGAGGAGGCGTGTGAAGGGGGTTGGAGGTGGGGGGGGGGGGGGGGGAGAAGTATAAAACACAAGGACACCAAGGATTTCCAGGAAAGAAGTTGGTATTTCAAAAAAGTGGATTTGGGGTGAAATTAGCGGGGGTAGAAAAGATCAAGGTTTTGGATGGGGGAAGATAAGAGATGGTGGTGAACAGCTGTTTTGAAAACCTGGAGGGTGGAGTGGGATTGAAGAGAGTGAGGGAGTTTGTTCCAGAGGCGGGAGAAAAGAGGAGTGAAGGTGAGCAGAGAGTCTTGATTTTGGCAGTTTAACTATAAGAGGGTTGCAGGCAGATCTTGTGCATCCTGCAGGAAAATCTGGGGGACAGAGCACAGACAGAGCTCGGGGACCAAGGCCGGAGAGGAATCGGTAGAAGACGGAAAGACCACCAACCTGCCTGCGGTGAGTGAGTGAAAGGCCCTTGGAGTTAGCTTCATCGCGGGAGATTCCAATGATTCTGAACGCTTTGGTTTCAACATCATGAAGACAAGCTAGGTGTGGGGCAGGAGCACCAGCCCAGAGGGGAGAGCAGTATTCCATTGAGCTGCGGATGAAAGCCTTGTATGTGGTGAGGAGCTCAGGTGTGCCAAGGAAGGACTTCACACGACGGAGGATGCCCAGTCGGCGACTGGCTTTGGAGGCCAGATTTGAAATGTGGTTTTCCCAGGAAAGATCATGGCAGATAGTGAGACCCAAAAGCTTGAGTGACAGAACTTCCTGGAGAGGGTTATTCAGAAAGTGGATGGGAGGGTTGTCCAGTCGGTCTTTTCGGAGAGACATCGTAAGAGTGTGAGATTTGTCAGGATTGAAAGACATGTTCCACTTGTTTGCCCAGTCTGTGATTTTGTCCAGGTCTGCAGAGAGTGAGGAGGCTGCAGACTGCCGATCTGAGGGATGAGGAATGGAGCGATAGAGAGTAGAGTCATCAGCAAAGAGATAGAGAGGATATTCAAGAGAGTCAGAGAGATCATTGCTGAAGACCAGAAAAAGCACAGGGCCCAGAACACTGCCTTGGGGAACTCCAGCCTGAACAGGAAGAGGAGATGAGAGAAACTCATTCAGGGCCACACGTTGACTACGACTAGAGAGGAAGTCCGCCAGCCATGCGTGGAGATTTCCATGGATACCAACAGAGGAGAGTTTGGTGAGCAGAGCGGGGTGCCAGACCGTATCGAAGGCACGTGATATGTCAAGGGAGACAGCTCTAATTTCCTGTTTGGCATTGAGGACCTCCATCCATTGCTGAGAAAGCAGTAGCAGCATGTCCAGAGTAGAGTGACCAGGTCTGAAACCAAATTGATGATCAGAGATCAAGCCATTGGAGAAGAGGAAAGATTTCATATCTGAAGCAATGATGGATTCCATGACTTTACTGATAATTGAGAGAAGGCTGATTGGTCTGTAGTTGCTGGGATCTGTTTGACCTTTTTTGTGCAAAGCGGTGATGTTGGCAGATTTCCAAGCAGATGGCAGATGACCTTGAGCAAAAGAGAGTGTGAAGAGAACAGAGAGAGGGAGTGAAAGGGTGGAAGAACATGATTTTAGGACCCGTGGGCTGATGCCGTCAGGTCCAGTTGCAGAATCAGAGTCGAGGGTTGAGAGAAACTTTTCCACCTTGTCAGGAGGAAAGGACACAGAGTCCAGGAGCAGCTGGGTACGACTGGGTACGGTGGGTACAGAGAGGGATGGGTTTGGGACACAAGATTTAGAGGCAAACACAGAGTTGAGGCATTCAGCCTTTTCACGCGCGGAGTCAGCCGTGTGGCCGTTTGAGGTGAGGGAGGGGATGGAGGGGGGAACAAACACCAGAAACAGATTTGACCAGACGCCACAAGGATTTGGAAGAGGGAGACAGATAAGAGAGTTCTGTCCTGAGAACGGAGAGATATTGTTTCCTGGCTCTCCTGAGGGTGGACACACACTTGTTTCGGGCTTTGTGAAAGGAAATGAGATTTCCTTCCATTGGATTTGCTTTCCAGGAGACGAAAGCAAGTTGTTTCTGGGCAATAGCCTCACCACAAGATTCCGTGTACCATGGACGGGAGGAAGGGTATGACAACAGAAGACGAGATGGGATAAATCTGTGCATGAGAGAGAGCAATTTACTTTGGAAGAATTCCCAGGATGAGTTGATGTCAGAGGCGGTAGAGATGGGAGACCAGTCCAGATGATTGATGGCTGCTTGAAGACCATGCCAGTTGGCATGGGACCCTGGGCCGACCGAGGCAATGCCCGCGCCATGACCGGCGCCACCACCGGCCGAGTCCGCGCCACTGACGGCAGCGGCCGCCGCGGCGCCCCGTTGACCGAACCCGACGCGACCGCCGAGCCTCCACCAGAGCGGACCATGTGCTATTACCACGCCAGGTTCGGGCAGAAGGCCAGAACGTGCCGCCCACCGTGCACTTTCGCCAGGTCGGGAAACGACCAGGCCGGCGCTCGCTGCCTGCCATGAGCGTCAGCCATTCAGGCAGCCTTCTGTTTATCATGGACACGGAGTCTGGGCGGCGTTTTTTGTGTGACACCGGCGCTCAGCTGAGCGTGATACCCGCCTCGGTGCAGGACAAACAGGCCGCGCTGTGCGGCCACGCCTTGGTCGCCGCAAACGGCTCCTCCATCCGCACCTTCGGTTTTCGCAGCATCGCAAATCTGCTTCGGGGGCCAGCGCTCCAGGTGGGACTTCATCACGGCGAACGTGCCCATGGCCTTGCTGTGTGCAGATTTTCTTTGCGCGCATGGGCTTTTGGTCGACGTCAAACGGCGTCGGCTCATCAATGTGGAGACCTTCAGCTCGCTCGCTTGCTCATTGAGCGGTTCTGCACCAACCAAGCTAGCCTGCGCGCTCCCGGCCGTGGACGATTTCACCCGCCGACTCGCCGAGTTTCCTGCCCTCACGCAGCCGACGTTTTCGGCCGTCGCCGTCAAGCACGGCATCGAACACCACATCCCGACCACAGGTCCACCGGTCTATGCCAGGGCTCGCCGCCTCGACCCGGCCAAACTCGCTGTGCGAAGGCGGATTTCGACGTGCTGGAGCGATTGGGCATTGTGCGGCGCTCAAATAGCACGTGGGCCTCGCCCCTGCACATCGTGCCCAAACCGGGTGGCGGATGGCGACCATGCGGCGATTACCGCCGCCTCAATGATGCCACCACCCCCGACCGGTACCCGATACCACACATACAGGACTTTTCTGCCCGTTTGGCGGGGCAGGTGATCTTTTCCAAGGTCGACCTCATTCGGGGCTACCACCAGGCACCCGTCCGGCCGGCCGACGTGCCGAAGACGGCGGTAATTACACCTTTTGGCCTCTTCGAGTTCCTTCGCATGCCGTTCAGCCTTAAGAACGCGGCCCAGGCCTTCCAGCGGCTGATGCACAGCGTGCTGCGCGACCTCACCTTCCTTTTCGTCTACTTGGACGACATTCTCGTCGCCAGCACTTCCCGGGCGGAGCACCTCATCCACCTGCGCACGCTTTTTGAGCGCCTCGGCCAGCACGGCCTCATCATCAACCCGGCGAAATGCCAGTTTGGCGTAACGGCCGTCGACTTCCTGGGGCACCGCATCACGAAGCGCGGGGCCATCCCGCTGCCTACCAAGGTGGAGGCAGTCACAAGTTTCCCGCGGCCCCACTCCATCAAGGCCCTACAGGAATTTTTGGGGATGGTATTGTCGCGTAACCGTGATTAACACCACAGTTACGGATGACCGATTTGCGAGACTTTAACTCCCGAGGCGAACACTCAATGGCGGACTCAAGTTCAACACCAACGCGCGGAATGGCGGGGCGCAGCGAAGGCTCCGCAACCTTATCTATTAAAATCAAACACCCAGGAAAACTGCGTTCAGATATTATGTACAAAAAGTAATATAAGGGTTTATTAGGAAAAGTAAAGCCAGTGAAAAAGCCCGCCGGTAAATCTAATAATTCTAATAAACCTAAATCGGGACGTCCCCACACGACTGACAGCAAACACAAACGAGGGAGATTAATCACGAAAATAACACGTCCCGTCGTTCAAAATATACGCGGAGATCGGGCTTATCTGTCTTTGTCGTCTTGTATTGTTGGTGTCCAGCACCGCTCCTTCCGGCCCGATCGCACACCACGAGGCCCCTCGCTCCAAGCACCACGCGTCCGACGCAGGCCAGCGGCTCCACTTGACCAGGGACAGGAAGGACTCCTTTCAACTCCACTCGACTCGACGACGCGGGAGTGCTGGCAGCCAAGTGCCAACGAACTGCTCAGTGCCAACTGGGTGTGCTCTCGTGTGTCTCCTGCGACTCCCTACAACCCGAACTGCACTCGAACTGCGACTGGAATGGCGTGTCCTCTCCAACTCTCCACCACCGCTCAACTCTCTGGTGCCTGCCTGCGTCTGCCAGTGCCTGCCACGAACTCAACTCAACTCTACTCGTACTGGCGAACTAGCTCCGTGTGACTTGGGACTCAACTCTGAAATGGCGTCCGACCGTCGCCTATATTGGTGGCCGATCACGTCACATTGCGCACTCCTCAGCCAATCAAAGCCTCCCGCGACTCCTGACATCTCCCCCGTTACGCGACCCTGCGGTCCTGGCATAACACGTGCCGGCCAGGTTTGTAGGCCTTTGGAGGTGTACACGGTGGCGGCCAATTGTGGTGGTGTTTTTGACCTGGTTTCCTGTCAATTTAATACGAAGTCCTTGTCAGGGAAAGGGGATTATTTAATGTTGCGCTAAGGACCTAACTAATGTTTATGTGGTTTGCAGTGCCATAATGGACAAAGGTTTGACTACTAGGTGAGACTCACAGGGGCGTTACCTTTAATCCCTCACTATTTAACACTCGAATCTCCAGGTAGATCCACACTCATACATCTTACCCCGACAACCGCCTGAACATCAATAACTTATTACATGTAGAGTCCCTGTCACGACAGCCGAATACCTACCTATTCAGATCTACCTAGCTCTAGATGTTGCATTACCAAATTCATAACACAGCCCCCCCCCTGGAACCGTAGCTCCTGCAAGGTTCACCGCAGGGCTACCATTCCAGCCTTAACACTTACTGTCACACACTTAATTAACCTACGAAATAAATCAGGAAGGGCTGTGGGAAGTGAGTCGGACTACCTACCTACACTTCCTTAACATGCTGAACCCCTTAACCATCATGCAAGTATGTACATCTTCTTCGTTGTTCCTGTGGAGGGGGGAAACAACAACACACAACACTAACTTAACCACAAAACTTAACCATCTTTCCAAAACTCAAAACTCTAACCTTTGTACATACCCCGGTCTACAGACCGCGTCCCCCGGTGGATGCCACAAGACTCAACCTTACCTGCGGGCCATCCCCAATGCATCCCCCTAAATTTCCACGGGCCCCGTCCAGATGTTACAGGTGAGTGACACGGCTCGGTGGATTTCGCCCACATTCATGCAACACAGACCCCTTAACCACTCATTCTCATTCCATAGGTCATCAAGGCATTGCAAAAATCGATAAGGTTCTTCTTCAATACACCCCCCTGCAGGACCATGGCATTGATGTCATTCACGTGTGTGTGCATTCCTCAACTAGGCAGCGGGGAGGTACCGCACAAAAGATGGTGGGGGCGCATCAGGCTGTGGTGCCCGCAGTCCCAAAAACAAGTCAACCGACTTACAAATCCATTGCCCCCCCCCCCCCCTTTACCTCTTGGCCCCGTGACAGCCCAACAGCCCCTTTCCGCCGTTACCTCGCCGGTGAGGGTCTCCACACACACCAGGCTCCTTTGCCTCCTGCTTTCACGCAGCAACACGGGTCACCGGGGGACTTCCTCACCCCGCGGCGCCCAACCAGACCCTCCACCGACGAGCTCCAATTTCCAGTTACCACCGGCTGCCAGGGGTAATTGCCGCAGAGGGGGGCCCGCAGGCATCGCTCCTCAGAGCTTGCTCTGTACCTGCGGACACACACACCTTCCCCACCCACAAGACCCCAAAACACACTTCCTCCCCCACTGCCATTCAATTCTCCACACAACTCAGCACAATTCAGTACAATTCCATAGATGGTGTAAAAGGTGTTACAAGGCTTGCCATGGCCTGCTACATGTGAAATTCCCCCAGTTCACATTTAAACCATCACATCTTCCCAAAAGCACATTTCCAAAAGCACAATTATCTCCCCTCATTATCTCCAATAATCATCACACACTCTCCAGGTTCCACTCTCACGACCACATCAAAACACGTAACCACAATACAAAAACATACGCCACCCACAAGACACTGTGGCTCCCATTCCATCCCCTCACCGGCCATGTCATCACTCGCTCTCACTTCCCAACTCCAAATTACATGTCCCCAATTTCCCAAAGCAAATCCTGAAGCCTGGGACAGTACTCCTCAAAACACTCACCTCAAGTGCAGGTAGTTGCAGGTTGGTCAGGTTCAAGAGCGTCATCCACCCTTCACAATCCCAAAATTTCACATTGGGCCTACCAAATACTTCCAAATTTCTCTTTTGTCCCCACTACACTGGCAGGTATGTGGATCCGCATCCAACGGTGATCATCACTACACAACTACCTGTGGCCACGACAGCTCTGCACCTCTACCGTGCAAGGGTCACCGGGACAAGGTGAGCAGTCAAAACGCCAACATGGCCCATGAGTGTCCATAAGGGTGCGACCCACCATCCATCCTTCAGCCCCCCTGCGAGGAACACAGCTGCAGCAGCCCCAGCTGGCCAATGTGGTGAGCACTTGCTGCCACAACACACACTACCGCACACACAACCTCGGCCCTGGGGGGCACGGTCGCAGTGCGTGGCATCCCTACAGCCACGTCCCCTGCACCTCCCCATCATCCCCCAGTCCGACTACAGAACTGCAGCCCCCCAGTGCTCACCCACACTGGACCACACCAAGGTCCAGTCAACAGCCATGCTCCACCAGGAGACCCACCCAGAAGACATGGTCCACACACCTCGGACACGCACAGCACCACGTTGACCCTCAGGCTACACAACTACATCCCCATCATCCCGCGTCCCAAATATCAGCACAGTTGCCCCCGCAACCAGTTGAAAGCTGTGTCTTGCTACCCTATTAATTTCATCACAGCCTCCAACACTTTGGTCTACACACCTGGATCAATAATGGCGTCACTATACAGTGTCCACCATGGCATTTCACAATCCACCCTTAAATTTGCATCTAACCCACAGATTACCCATGCCAACCATTTGTCACATTTCACTCACCTCACCAAAGAAGGATGCTTTGCCATACACATGCCAGCCGAGCATGGCCCATATGCTCGGCGCGTTACACATCTCCCGATTCACATCCCCATGGCTCTCTTCCCAACCCGAGAGTCCATAAATCATAACGGAGCATCTGTGGAAGGTCACTCACACCATCACGTTCCACAGATGCCCCAATGGTTGTCCGGCAGGCTATCTCCATCCCTGTCCATTCGGTTTGACCCGCGTCCATCGACCAACACGGCATGGCAGGTCATCACATGCCAGTTGTCCCAAAGTCTCAGGGAGAGGGTGTCAGGTCGCATGCCCGGGTGATCACTACATCAGGCCCAAGCTGGCCATCTGCGGTGCCACCACCAAAGCGCGACCCACAACACCTCCCCCCAGTGGTCCTCAATATTTGCCATCCCAGGCTTGAGAAACCACCTCGGACCTCCCTGGAGGTCTTAACCCCCACCAGGGTCCGGTGACCCTGCCGGCCCGAGCCACCAGCTCGGACGGCGCCCCGACGGACAAGGGACGCCACACTCCACCAGACCCCCCGTGGGACCCAGGTCGTACCTCGACACCCAAGGCTGGACCCCACGTCCAAATCTCGCCATCACAGCCCCCCAGCTGGCCGGCATACCCAAATTTTGAAAGGGGCAACTTTTGCCCGAGGCCATCACCCATGACCTCTCCATGTCCAAATCCCGCAGCCCGGGGACCAATCCCCACCATGGCTGCTCCAAATCAATTTCCCATTGTAATTTTATTTTACAAATTTTCATTCCCACTGCCATTCCGCAGCTGCAGGGAACAACCTCTACCACCGGTTGTTCTGCCCCTCCCTGCAGTTGATCCAAATTCCCTACAGGGACCAAATCTCCAGAAGCTCTATCTCCCGATCCTCCAAGATCCAAATCCAGCCCGGAGCCAACACACTCCCCCAACTGGTTGTCCAATTTTGGAGCCTCTGTTTCCAAATAGCAGTGTACAGTGAGCGTCCCCTCGGTCATTCCAACCACCTCCTTGGACCAACTCACCTCTTCCCCCAGACTCCTTTGGGCCTGAACAAGCTCTACCTCCATGGGACTGTCACAGGTCTCCAGCCGCTGGATCAAATCATCCTCATCATCATCATTAGAAATCATTCCTGGCCCCGCCAGGCTTTGATCAATATCCCCAATAAATACCCGGTCCGGCTCTATCGCATGGACCCCCAAAAACTCTACCCCCTCTTGCTCCGCACCACCGCCCTGGTGCTGCACAATTCCAAATTCATCCCCCGGTTGGGGTGTTGTGACATCCACACGGTCCCGATAAACAACCAGGCCAGAATGTGGGAAACATTCCCCATTACAACTCTCACATTCCAAATTTCCTTCCCCGCTCACCTGTGGACACTCCACGTTTACCTGCAGGCCTTCCCCATCTACCTGTACACATTCCCCATCCACCTGTGGACATTCCCCGTCCACCTCTGCACCTGCAGTCTCCCCATTTACTTCAATTGCCATTCCCTGTGCAATTCCCAATTTTGCCATTCCCGGTGCAATTCCCTGCTCGTGAGCAACATGCACATCTGCATGGGCCGTACTCTCTCCTGTTCCCAATCTAGCTTCCCCCCGTTCCGATTCAATTTTTGCCACCTTTGGCTTCTCCTGTGCCCCCAGTTTTTCACTCCGAGCCCTCGCTTCGTCCCTCCTTGCCCCCAATTTTTCACTCCGAGCCCTCGCTTCGTCCCTCATTACCTCCATTTGGTTCTCCAATCGCTCACTCTGAGCCCTCATGTCTCCCCGAATTTCTGCAAGGTTTCGCTCACCCTCGGCCCTCTGAGCATTTATTAAATTTACTATGGTCTGGAGATCTATCGGGGCCGTCCCAGCGGCGGGGAAAGTTCCAACGCTATCCTCCTTATCCCCCATTTCCGGCTCACTCCCGACGCTGACGGAGGCCTCGCTGCGTACTTCCATCTCGTCAATTTCCGACATCCGCTTTCCGGAAGATTGTTTCCCGCGCGCGTATTTATTTTAATAATTCCAGTAACACAATTTAAATTTGACGAAGACGCGATATCGCGCTTCGTATGCCCAATTGATTATTAAATTTCTCCGCCTCGCCTATACAATTTTGCGTTCGAACGTCGGGCGCAATGTACGCCCGACCGTGTCGATGTCGCCCCGCGGACAAAAAAATTTGTCCGACCGTGTCGATGTCTCGCCGCGGACAAAAAAATTTGTCCGACGGGTTCAAATCCTACACTCCTGACACCACTTGTCGCGTAACCGTGATTAACACCACAGTTACGGATGACCGATTTGCGAGACTTTAACTCCCGAGGCGAACACTCAATGGCGGACTCAAGTTCAACACCAACGCGCGGAATGGCGGGGCGCAGCGAAGGCTCCGCAACCTTATCTATTAAAATCAAACACCCAGGAAAACTGCGTTCAGATATTATGTACAAAAAGTAATATAAGGGTTTATTAGGAAAAGTAAAGCCAGTGAAAAAGCCCGCCGGTAAATCTAATAATTCTAATAAACCTAAATCGGGACGTCCCCACACGACTGACAGCAAACACAAACGAGGGAGATTAATCACGAAAATAACACGTCCCGTCGTTCAAAATATACGCGGAGATCGGGCTTATCTGTCTTTGTCGTCTTGTATTGTTGGTGTCCAGCACCGCTCCTTCCGGCCCGATCGCACACCACGAGGCCCCTCGCTCCAAGCACCACGCGTCCGACGCAGGCCAGCGGCTCCACTTGACCAGGGACAGGAAGGACTCCTTTCAACTCCACTCGACTCGACGACGCGGGAGTGCTGGCAGCCAAGTGCCAACGAACTGCTCAGTGCCAACTGGGTGTGCTCTCGTGTGTCTCCTGCGACTCCCTACAACCCGAACTGCACTCGAACTGCGACTGGAATGGCGTGTCCTCTCCAACTCTCCACCACCGCTCAACTCTCTGGTGCCTGCCTGCGTCTGCCAGTGCCTGCCACGAACTCAACTCAACTCTACTCGTACTGGCGAACTAGCTCCGTGTGACTTGGGACTCAACTCTGAAATGGCGTCCGACCGTCGCCTATATTGGTGGCCGATCACGTCACATTGCGCACTCCTCAGCCAATCAAAGCCTCCCGCGACTCCTGACATCTCCCCCGTTACGCGACCCTGCGGTCCTGGCATAACACGTGCCGGCCAGGTTTGTAGGCCTTTGGAGGTGTACACGGTGGCGGCCAATTGTGGTGGTGTTTTTGACCTGGTTTCCTGTCAATTTAATACGAAGTCCTTGTCAGGGAAAGGGGATTATTTAATGTTGCGCTAAGGACCTAACTAATGTTTATGTGGTTTGCAGTGCCATAATGGACAAAGGTTTGACTACTAGGTGAGACTCACAGGGGCGTTACCTTTAATCCCTCACTATTTAACACTCGAATCTCCAGGTAGATCCACACTCATACATCTTACCCCGACAACCGCCTGAACATCAATAACTTATTACATGTAGAGTCCCTGTCACGACAGCCGAATACCTACCTATTCAGATCTACCTAGCTCTAGATGTTGCATTACCAAATTCATAACAGTATATTTCTACCACCGGTTCGTGCCTCGCGCCGCCCAACTCATGCGCCCCCTGTATGAAGCCCTCCGGGGCAAGCCGGCCAAGCACGACGTCGCCTGGACCACAGAGATGGACGAGGCGTTCACGGGCGCTAAGCTGGCCCTCGCCAACGCGACCATGCTGGCGCACTCGGCGCTCGACGCACCCATCGCCCTCACCACGGACGCTTCCGACTACGCGGTGGGCGCCGTGCATGAACAGTGGGTGAACGGGGCTTGGCAACCACTGGCCTTCTTCAGCCGGCAGCTTCGCCCTAACAAGCGCAAGTATAGCGGTTTCGACCGCGAGCTCCTCGGCCTTTACCTGGCCATTCGCCACTTCCGCCATCTTTTGGAGGGCCGCCCGTTCACGGCGTTTGTGGACCACAAACCTCTGGTCTTCGCCATGGCCAAGGTTACGGAGCCGTGGTCGGCCCGCCAGCAGCGCCACCTCTCTGCCGTGTCCGAATTTATGATGGACATCCGGCACGTCACGGGCAAGGACAACGCTGTGGCCGATTGCCTCTCCCGGTCTGGGGTGAACGCCGTCCACCTGGGTGTGGACTTCGCCCGCATGGCGGCCGACTAGACCGCCGACCCCACGGTGCAAGCCCTCCGGACAGCGGACACAGGCCTGCGGTTGGCCGACGTCCCCTTCGAGGACACAGGCACAGTTCTCCTGTGCGACGTTTCCCTGGGCCAACCTCGCCCCATCGTGCCCACCGGATGGCAACGGCACATTTTTGACGCCCTCCACAGCCTTTCCCACCCGGGCCGGAAAGCATCACAGAAGCTCGTGGCAGCGAAATTCGTCTGGCACGGGCTCCGTAAAGATGTCCGCGACTGGGCCAATGCCTGTGTCGCCTGCCAGCGCAGGAAGGTCCACCGGCACACCCAGGCCCCATTGGCATCATTCGACGTGCCCGCGCGGCGCTTCGACCACGTCAATGTGGACCTGGTGGGTCCCCTTCCCTCCTCGCAGGGCTTCACCCACCTCCTCACGATGGTGGACAGGACCACCAGGTGGCCGGAGGCCGTCCCGCTGGCAACAACAACATCCACTGATGTGGCGCAGGCCTTCGTTGGCACTTGGATTGCCCGTTTCGGCGCACCTTCGGACATCTCCTCCGAAAGAGGCCCGCAATTCACGTCCGAGCTTTGGGGCATGGTCGCCCAGGCCTTAGGGGTCAAGCTTCACCGCACCACGGCTTACCACCCCCAAGCCAACGGCTTGTGCAAGCGGTTCCACCGCTCGATGAAGGCCGCTCTCAGGGCCAGCCTCCAGGACGACGGTTGGGCCGACAGGCTCCCGCGGGTCCTATTGGGCCTCCGAAAGGCCCCTAAAGAGGACCTCCAGGCTTCCACCGCTGAGCTGGTCTATGGCAAGCCACTGCGCGTGCCGGGCGAATTCATCGCTGACGCCACCGGCCCCTGGTCCGCGGCTCGCCAACGCTCGGTCCTCCAGGAGGCCGCCAGGATATTTGCCCCCGTGCCCACGTCCCACCACGGCTGCCCCCAACCCCACATCCCCCCAGCACTTCGCACTGCGGAGTACGTTTTTATCCGGCACGACGCACACAGGGGACCGCTCCGGCTGCCGTACGATGGACCTTTCCGGGTCCTGAGGAGGGACGACAAGTCGTTCATCATCGACATCGGCGGCAAGCCGGACCGCATCTCTGTGGACCGCCTCAAGCCGGCCCATTTTTTTTTTTTTTTTTTTTTTGTATACAAGATCGAGGCTCGTGAAAGAGCTAACATTAATCACACAAAAAGACAAACCGACACACAAAACACAAAAAACAAGGGGAGCAGCAGACAAGATGGGGAGAGAGGGGGAAGGACACAAAAGAGAGGGGGAAGAGGGGGAAGGACACAAACACAACATTTGAGAGCAGGGACATCGGGAGGACTTCGGGGGAGGTGGGAGAGGAATAAAACATATGAACACTGCAAGGACTCTGGGGTGAATTACCGGGGGTAGAAAAGATCAAGGTTTTCGATGGGGGAAGATAAGAGATGGTGGTGAACAGCTGTTTTAAAGACCTGGAGGGAGGAGTGGGATTGAAGGGAGTGGGGGAGTTTGTTCCAGAGGCGGGAGAAAAGGGGAATGAAAGAGTGAAGGTGAGCAGAGAGCCTAGACTTTGGCAGTTTAACCATAAGAGGGTTGCAGGCAGATCTTGTGCGACCTGAAGGAATATTGGGGGGACAGAGCACAGAGAGAGCTGGGGGAGCAAGGCCGGAGAGGAGTCGGTAGAAGACAGAAAGACCACCAACCTGCCTGCGGTGAGTGAGTGAAAGGCCCTCGGTGTTGACTACATCGCAGGAGATTCCAATGATTCTGAAAGCTTTGGCCTCAACAGCGTGAAGCCGAGCAAGGTGTGAGGCAGGAGCACCAGCCCAGAGGGGAGAACAGTATTCCATTGAGCTGCGGATGAAAGCCTTGTATGTGGTGAGGAGCTCAGGTGTGCCAAGGAAGGACTTCGCACGACGGAGGATGCCCAGTCGGCGACTGGCTTTGGAGGCCAGCTTGGAAATGTGGTTTTCCCAAGAAAGATCATGGCAGATAGTGAGACCCAAAAGCTTGAGCGACAGAACTTCTTGGAGAGGATTGTTGAGAAAGTAGATGGGAGGGTTGTCCAGTCGGTCCTTTCGGAGAGACATTGTAAGAGTGTGAGATTTGTCAGGATTGAAAGACATGTTCCACTTGTTTGACCAGTCTGTGATTTTGTCCAGGTCTGCAGAGAGTGAGGAGGCTGCAGACTGCCGATCTGAGGGATGAGGAATGGAGCGACAGAGAGTAGAGTCGTCAGCAAAGAGATAGAGAGGATTTTCAAGAGAGTCAGAGAGATCATTGATGAAGACCAGAAAAAGCACAGGGCCCAGAACACTACCTTGGGGAACTCCAGCCTGAACAGGAAGAGGAAATGAGAGAAACCCATTCAGGGCCACACGTTGACTACGACCAGAGAGGAAGTCCGCCAGCCATGCGTGGAGATTTCCATGGATACCAAAGGAGGAGAGTTTGGTGAGCAGAGCAGGGTGCCAGACCGTATCGAAGGCACGTGAAATGTCAAGGGAGACAGCTCTAATTTCCTGTTTGGCGTTGAGGACCTCCATCCATTGTTGAGAAAGCAGAAGCAGCATGTCCAGAGCAGAGTGACCAGGTCTGAAACAAAATTGATGATCAGAGATCAAGCCATTGGAGAAGAGGAAAGATTTCATATCTGAAGCAATGATGGATTCCATGACTTTGCTGATAATTGGGAGAAGGCTGATTGGTCTGTAGTTGCTGGGATCTGTTTTTGCACCTTTTTTGTGCAAACCAGTGATGTTGGCTGATTTCCAAGCAGATGGCAGATGACCTTGAGCAAAAGAGAGGGTGAAGAGAACAGAAAGAGGGAGTGAAAGAGCAGAAGAACATGATTTTAGGACCCGTGGGCTGATGCCGTCAGGACCAGTTGCAGAATCAGAGTCGAGGGTTGACAGAAACTTTTCCACCTTGTCAGGAGGAAAGGACACAGAGTCCAGGAGCAGCTGGGTACGACTGCGTATGGTGGGTACAGAGAGGGATGGGTTTGGGACACAAGATTTAGAGGCAAACACAGAGTTGAGGCATTCAGCTTTTTCACGTGCGGAGTCAGCCGTTAAGCCGTTTGAGGTGAGGGAGGGGATGGAGGGGGAACAAACACCAGAAACAGATTTGACCAGACGCCACCAGGATTTGGAAGAGGGAGACAGATAAGAGAGTTCGGTCTTGAGAATGGTGAGATATTGTTTCCTGGCTCTCCTGAGGGTGGACACACACTTGTTTCGGGCTTTGTGAAAGGAAATGAGATTTCCTTCCGTTGGATTTGCTTTCCAGGAGACGAAAGCAAGTTGTTTCAGGGCAACAGCCTCACCACAAGATTCCGTGTACCATGGACGGGATGAAGGGTATGACAACTGAAGACGAGATGGTATCAATCTGTGCATGAGAGAGAGCAATTTACTTTGAAAGAATTCCCAGGATGAGTTGATGTCAGAGGTGGTAGAGATGGGAGACCAGTCCAGATGATTGATGGCTGCTTGAAGACCGTGCCAGTTGGCCTGAGTGAAATGCCAGACTCGTCGACGCTGAGGAGGCTCTCTGAGAATGGTCAGAGAGATGTCCACTTTGACAAGCACATGATCAGATGAGCCGATTGGAGCAGAAGAAGAGCAGCAGACATTTTCAGGGAAGTTTGTCATAACCAAATCCAGAAGAGAAGATGCTCCGTTGACTGAGATCCAGGTCGGGAAATTGACAGATTGTGTCAGTCCCAGTGAGTCGCAGAAGTCCTTTGCTGAAGAGCCATGGCTGGTGAGAGAGGTACCCACACCCAGCCAACTGGCATGGTGACAATTGAAATCACCACATATGAGGAAGAGAGAGTTGGGATGGGTAGATAGAAGTTGGTCCATATTATCAGACAGTGAGATGTAGATGGAGTCATCGCTGTTTGGTGGACGGTACAACACACATATGAACAAAAGGTGGGAGCGAAGGGGATTTGGACCTCGAACAACCTCCACGGTTGGCCCTTCCTCCACGATGGGGCCGTCCCCCGTCAACCAAGCCCCCCGCCCGACCATCCACCGCCACGCCACCTACCACCCCCACACGAATCGCCAGGGGCCGTTTCGGCCGGGTCATCAGGACCCCCCTCAAACTGACTCTCTTGGTGCATGTTAATTCTGGGGCGGCGCATGTAGCGGTTACCGGAAACATGACACAATTACCGTGCACCGGCCGATGACACAATCGGTGAGCGGTCACTTGTCCGGACTCGTCCGGGCATGTCCGGACTTGCCTTTCCCGGGCGAACACTTGCCTTGCATACCACGCCCCGTTGAGAGGCGTGGCTTACCTATTTTGCATACCACGCCCCGCCTGAGAGGCGTGGCTTTTGTGTGTTGAGTTTTGCGATATAAATTGCCGCCCGTTCGATGGGCGGATTCAGTGCTTTTGAGTTCTTTGGTTTTGAGCTAAATAAATAGCTCAGAGAAACTTCGTTCCTGTGTGGTCCATTTTGTCTGGCTTTATCGTGCGAGCACAGCTCCCACAACCTGCTATATGAGGGATCCCGAAGATCTGACCCTCTTATTATTAAATTACCCGCTATATGAGGGATCCCGAAGATTTGACCCTCCTATTATTAAATTACCCGCTATATGAGGGATCCCGAAGATTTGACCCTCCTATTATTAAATTACCTGCTATATGAGGGATCCCGAAGATTTGACCCTCCTATTATTAAATTACCTGCTATATGAGGGATCCCGAATATTTGACCCTCCTATTATTAAATTACCTGCTATATGAGGGATCCCGAAGATTTGACCCTCCTATTATTAAATTACCCGCTATATGAGGGATCCCGAAGATTTGACCCTCCTATTATTAAATTACCTGCTATATGAGGGATCCCGAAGATTTGACCCTCTTATTATTAAATTACCTGCTATATGAGGGATCCCGAAGATCTGACCCTCTTATTATTAAATTACCCGCTATGTGAGGGATCCTGAAGATCTGACCCCCTTATTATTAAATTACCCGCTATATGAGGGATCCCGAAGATTTGACCCTCCTATTATTAAATTACCTGCTATATGAGGGATCCCGAAGATTTGACCCTGTGGTGCTGTGCACACACGACTCGATTGCCAGAGAGGTAGGCCACAACGCGTTGGTACAAACAGAGTCTTTATTAAGGGCTCGCACTTCAGCACTGGGCAGGCTCGAGCTTAGAGCCCGCATATATGTCCCGAGGCCACGCCTTGTCCCCGGGCGTGGCCGATCGGTCGAAAGGCGGGGCATGCGCTCTCGTTCTCCGCCTGGACGCTCGCGCCACTCACTGGTGCGCGGAATTATTGTTCCTTGTGCCCGCCACACGCGCCCCCCCCGAATTCCCGCGCACCTGAAGGGTGAGTTTGCGGGGAAGCCGGATGACCCGGCCGAAACGCCCCCTGGCGATGGATGCAGGGCTGGGGGGTAGCGGGACGGTGGGTCTGGGAGGTGCCGGGGGTCCGACCGCCGGGGGGCGGCCTCGATGCGGAGGCAGAGCTGCTTGCGGGGGGGTGGTCCAGGTCGAGGTGGGCCGGCTTGAGGCGGTCCACGGAGATGCGATCCGGGGCACCGCCGATGTCGATGGTGAAATATTTGTCCCCGGTCTCCAGCACGCGGAAGGGCCCGTCGTACGGGGGCTGTAGCGGTGCCCGGTGGGCGTCATGCCGGACGAAGACGTACTCCGCCGTGCGAAGCTCCGGGGCGACGTGGGAAGATGGGCAACCGTGGTGTGCCGTCGGCACCGGGGCGAACCTCCGGGCGGTCTCCTGATGGGCGGAGTGCTGTTGCGCCGCGGACCAAGGAGCCATGGAGTCGGGGATAAATTCGCCCGGTACCCGCAGTGGTTGCCCGAAGACCAGCTCCGCCGAGGACGCGTGCAGGTCGTCCTTGGGCGCCGTCCTGAGGCCTAGCAGGACCCAGGGGAGCCTGTCGGCCCAGTTGCCATCGCGGAGGCTGGCCCGGAGCGCGGCCTTCATCGAGCGATGTAAATGCTCGCACAGGCCATTGGCCTGGGGGTGGTAGGCCGTGGTGCGGTGTTGCTTCACGCCGAGCCCTTGCGCCACCGCGGCCCAGAGCAACTGGGGGCCGCGGTCGGACGAGATGTCCGAGGGGGCACCGAACCGGGCAACCCAAGTGGTGACGAAGGCTTGCGCCACATCAGCCGCAGACGTCGCCGCCAATGGGATGGCCTCCGGCCACCGTGTGGTGCGGTCCACCATGGTGAGGAGGTGGGTGAACCCCCGCGAGGGGGGCAGAGGTCCCACCAGGTCGACGTGCATGTGGTCGAACCGACGCTTGGGCACCGCAAATGGGGCCAATGGGGCCTGGGTGTGGCGGTGGACCTTTGCGCGCTGGCATGCGAGGCATGTCCTGGCCCAGTCGCGGACGTCCTTCCTGAGGCCATGCCAGACGAACTTCGCCGCGACGAGCTTCTGGGAGGCCTTCGTGCCCGGGTGGGACAGGCCGTGGATGGCGTCGGGCGCTGCCAGCCGGCGGGCACGATGGGGCGAGGCCAGCCGAGGGAGACGTCGCACAGGAGGGCCGCGCCCGCGGCGTCGAACGGCACCTCGGTGACGCGGAGGCCCGTGATGGCGTTCCGCAAGGCCTGGACGCCGAGGTCGGCGGTCTGGTCCTCCGCCATCCGGGCATAGTCGATCCCGAGGTGGACCGCGTGCGTGACGGACCGGGAAAGGCAATCCGCCACTGGGTTGTCTTTACCCGCCACGTGACGGATGTCCGTCGTATACTCGGACACGGCAGAGTGGTGACCCTGCTGCCGTGCCGACCATGGCTCAGCGACCTTGGCCATCACGAACACAAGGGGCTTGTGGTTGACGAAAGCCGTGAACGGGCGGCCCTCCAGCAGATGGCGGAAGTGTCCGACCGCCAGGTGGAGCCCGAGCAGCTTGCGGTCGAAGGTGCTGTAGCCGCATTCGTGCGGGCAAAGCTGCCGGCTAAAAAACGCCAGCGGTTGCCAAGCACCACGCACCCACTGCTCGTGCACCGCGCCCACCACGTAGTCCGACGCGTCGGTGGTGAGGGCGATCGGCGCATCGGGCGCCGGGTGCGCCAGCATGGTGGCGTTGGCCAGGGCCAGCTTTGCGCCCACGAACGCCGCGGCCATCGGCTCCGACCAGGCGATGTCAGATTTGCCCGGCTTGCCCCGGAGGGCCTCGTGCAGGGGGCGGAGGAGCTGGGCGACGTGGGGCATGAAGTGGTGGTAAGAATTTACAATGCCCAGGAACTCCTGGAGCCCCTTGATCGTGCGGGGTCGCGGGAAATCCCTGACCGCCTCCACCTTGGCCGGTAAAGGGACGGCCCCATGCCTGGTGATGCGGTGCCCGAAGAAGTTGATGGTGGCAACGCCGAAACGGCACTTTGCGGGGGTTGATGATTAGGCCATGCTGGCCCAGGCGTTCGAAAAGCGTGCGGAGGTGGAGCAGGTGCTCCTCCCGGGACGCGCTCGCGACTAGGATGTCGTCCAGGTAGACAAAGAGGAAAGGTAAGTCGCGCAAGACGCTGTCCATAAGCCGTTGGAACGCCTGGGCCGCGTTCGTCAACCCGAAAGGCATTCTCAGGAACTCGAAGAGGCCGAAAGGGGTGATGACCGCCATCTTCGGGACATCGCCCGGTTGTACGGGGGGTAGCCCCGGATGAGGTCCACCTTGGAAAACACGGTCGTGTTTGCCAACCGGGCGGAAAAGTCCTGGATATGCGGGACCGGGTAGCGGTCGGGGGTGGTGGCATCATTGAGCCGGCGGTAGTCCCCGCACGGCCGCCATCCCCCGACGGGCTTCGGCACAATGTGCAGAGGAGAAGCCCAAGCGCTGTTGGAGCGCCGTACGATCCCCAGCCGCTCCAGCGTGGTGAACTCCGCTTTCGCCACCGGGAGCTTCGTGGGTTCAAGTCGGCGTACCCGGGCGTAGACCGGCGGCCTGACTGTGGGTATATGGTGCTCCTCCCCATGTTTAACGGCCACCGCTGAGAAGGTGGGCTGCGTGAGGGCCAGGAAACTGGCTAGGAGGCGGGTAAAGTCGTCCGCTGCCGGAAGCGTGCAAACTAAACTCGCCGGGACGGAACCTTCCAGCAAACTGCTTGGCAAGCCGCTCGGTGAGCCGCTCAGTGAGCCGCTCAGCGAACAAGCGAGCGAGCTGAAGGTTTCGGCCTGGACGAGACGTCTGCGCTTCACGTCGACCAACAGCCCATGCACACATAGGAAGTCCGCGCCCAGCAAGGCCATTGGCACGCTGGCGGTCATGAACGACCATTGAAAGCGCTGCCCTCCGAACCGCAGTGAGAGGCAACGCTTCCCGAATGTGCGGATGGGTGTACCGTTGGCGGCAAGCAAAGCGGGGCCCCGGCCCGCGGCTTGCTTGTCGGACGTGGAGGCGGGGAGGACGCTTACCTGTGCTCCTGTGTCGCAAAGGAAACGGCACCCGGACAAGGTGTCCGTGATGAACAGGAGGCTGCCGGAATGGCCGACGCTCAGGGCCGCTAATGAGCGCCGGCCCGGTCGTTTCCCGACCCGTCAAAAGAGCACGGCGGGCCACACGTTTTAGCCTTGCGGCCGAACCTGGCGTGGTAGTAGCACCAGGTTTGCGGCGGTGATGGCCACGGCGGCCGTGGTGGTGGCGGCGGCGGTAGTGGGCGGGGCGCAGCAGCGGCCACGAGGGAAGCCGGGGGCGCTGTAGCCTCTGCCCCGGGATCCACTACGGCAGCACTGTAAACCGACCGCGTGTCGCAGGCCGCGAAAAACTTGTCGGCCTCTCTGGCCAGGTCGCGGGGTTCCGTGATTTTGGAACCGACCAGCGCGAGGCGCACCTGTATCGGTAGCTGGCGGAGGAAAAGCACGCGAAACAAGAAATCCGGGCGCTGGTTTCCAAGCAGCGACAGCATGTAATCCATCCGGACGGATGGTCATGTGTCGCCGAGGGCGGGAAGGTCCAGGAGGCGGTCGGCCCGTTCGATCTCCGTGAGCCCGAACGTGGCGAGGAGGAGATGTTTAAGCGCCTCGTACTTGTTGTCGCCCGGCGGGCGCCAAAGGATGGACATGACTCGGGCGGCAGTGGCGGGCCCGAGGGCGGCGACCACGTGGAAGTACCGGGTCTCGTTTGCCGTGATGCCTCGGAGCTGAAATTGGGCTTCGGCCTGCACAAACCAAACGTCGGCCTGTGCTTCCCAAAACTCCGGGAGTTTGACGGCGACAGCGTTGGTAGCCATGGCGCGTTCGGGGGTCAGCGACGGCTGAACCAATCGGGGTCACCAGTGTGGTGCTGTGCACACACGACTCGATTGCCAGAGAGGTAGGCCACAACGCGTTGGTACAAACAGAGTCTTTATTAAGGGATCGCACTTCAGCACTGGGCGGGCTCGAGCTTAGAGCCCGCATATATGTCCCGGGGCCACGCCTTGTCCCCGGGCGTGGCTGATTGGTCGAAAGGCGGGGCATGCGCTCTCGTTCCCCGCCTGGACGCTCGCGCCACCCACTGGTGCGCGGAATTATTGTTCCTTGTGCCCGCCACAACCCTCCTATTATTAAATTACCCGCTATTTGAGGGATCCCGAGAGATCTGATCCTCCTATTATTAAATTACCTGCTATATGAGGGATCCCGAAGATCTGACCCTCCTATTATTAAATTACCTGCTATTTGAGGGATCCCGAAGTACTGACCCTCCTATTATTAAATTACCTGCTATTTGAGGGATCCCGAAGATCTGACCCTCCTATTATTAAATTACCTGCTATTTGAGAGAGCCAGAAATCGCCTTTTGAGAACATAGGAGAGATGGGATTCGAAGTGTCAGATCTGTCGGAAATTAGTTTATTTGTCGGAAATAAGTTTGTTGAGCCAGAAGCACCCTGACTGTAAAGCTGCCCTGAGATGTTTAAATTATAGCGGGAAATCCCTATGAAATTATTGGGAAACTGAATGGTTCCTTGGGATCACGATCAGTTTTGGTAGGGTGGCCTATCTAGAGCTTCGCGGCTCTGAAAAAGCAATTAACATAAAAAAAAACTTTAACTAACGGAAATGACGTCATTCTTCTTCCTGTTCACTCTGCTATGGCGTCTTCGGGTGAGACATTGGGGCATTTCCTTCTCAGCAGCTTTATCCCTTCTCGTCACGTCCTTTCGTTCAGGACTAATACTTAAAGGATTTGTGTGTTTGTTTGTGAGAAAGAAACGCAAAAGGAATTGTTTGTGTTTTCTCCGCAGCTCAAGGCGAGTGTGCATCGACGCTCGGTGTTAGGCCCAAGGCTTGAGGCTTTGGATTCTCGCACTAGCGACGGGGGCTTGTTATGTCTGTTCATGTACATGTGGATCATAACACACGCGGATTTACATGTATATGTGGATCGTAACACACGGCACTTGACATGTACATGTATATCTTAACACACGGGGATTTACATGTACATGTGGATTGTAATACAAGATAGTTTACGTGCACATGTGCATTGTAACACACGGCAGTTTACATGTACATGTGGTTCGTAATACTCGGCAGTTTACATGTACATGTGTTTCGTAACACACGGCAATTTACATGTACATGTGGATCGTAATATTCGCCACTTTACATGTACGTACATGTGGATCGTAATACACGGCACTTTACATGTGCATGTGGTTCGTAATACTCGGCACTTTACATGTGCATGTGGATCGTAATACACGGCACTTTACATGTACATGTGGATCGTAATACACGGCACTTTGCATGTGCATGTGGTTCGTAATACTCGGCACTTTACATGTACATGTGGATCGTAATACACGGCACTTTACATGTACATGTGGATCGTAATACACGGCACTTTACATGTATGTATATGTGGATCGTAATACACGGCACTTTACATGTACATGTGGTTCGTAATACACGGCACTTTACATGTACATGTGGTTCGTAATACACGGCACCTTACATGTACATGTGGTTTGTAATGCACGGCACTTTACATGTACATGTGGTTCGTAATACACGGCACCTTACATGTACATGTGGTTTGTAATACTCGGCAGTTTACATGAACATGTGGATCGTAATACACGGCACTTTACATGTACATGTGGATCGTAACACGGCAGTTTACATGTACATGTGCATTGTAACACACGGCAGTTTACGTGTGCATGTGCATTGTAACACACGGCAGTTTACGTGTACATGTGCATTGTAACACACGGCAGTTGACGTGTACATGTGCATTGTAACACATGGTAGTTTACGTGTACATGTGCATTGTAACACACGACAGTTTACAGTTTACGTGTACATGTGCATTGTAACACACGGCAGTTTACAGTTTACGTGTACATGTGCATTGTAACACACGGCAGTTTACGTGTGCATGTGCAGTGTAACACACGGCAGTTTACGTGCACATGTTAATTGTAACACACGGCAGTTTACATGTACATGTGGATCGTTCAGGATGCCGGTGATAACCCGCCTACTCTTTGCGAAGGACGCCGTGGGATCTTTCATGTCCACCAACTAATGCCGGTGGAAGCAACGTCACTTTAACGTCCATCCGAGTGACGACACACACATTGCTGAATCGCCCTGCCTCTGAAACACCGGGATAACAGTTTATACCTGGGTCAGGAGTCGAACCCATGCAAGACAGCTGGGGAGGGGTGATTGGCCGAGAGGTACGCACAGCCTGCCAACCTCTTAAATCAAACAAGCGTTACGCGGTCCCCCCCCGCGAAGTGATGTGAGTTGACAAAGTGGAAGACGCAAGGCGGCCATCTTGGATTTTGACGTGGCGGCCCAATTTTCAATAGCGTTCTCCCTTATGCATAGATACACCCACACACCAGATTAGAAGTTAGTAGTTCTTTTATTTTTCAAGATATTTCGCTCACAAGGTTCAGACATATATATGGTGGTGGCCATCTTGGATTTTGACGTTGCGACCCAATTTTCAACAGCGTTCTTCCTTATGCCTAGATACACCCACACACCAGATGAGAAGTTGGTACTTCGCTTATTGTCCCCCGTCGCACCGCGGAGCGAAAGGGGGACTATGGTTTTCCCCTCCGTCCGTGCGTGCGTGCGTACATGCGTGCGTGCGTAAGCGAAGGACGGCATTCAAATTTGTTGTGTGGGTGCAACCCACGTCAAAATCCAAGATGGCCACCGCCATGTATGTCTGACGCCATGTATGTCTGAACCTTGTGAGAGGAATATCTTGAAAAATAAGCGAACTACTAACTTCTAATCTGGTGTGTGGGTGTATCTAGGCATGAGGAAGAATCCTATTGAAAATTGGGTCGCCACGTCAAAATCCAAGATGGCCGCCACCTTATATATATATACGTCTGAACCTTGTGAGTGAAATATCTTGAAAAATAAACAACTACTAACTTCTAATCTGGTGTGTGGGTGTATCTCGGCATGAGGAAGAACCCTATTGAAAATTGGGTCGCCACGTCAAAATCCAAGATGGCCGCCTTGCGTCTTCCACTTTGTCAACTCGCATCACTTCACCGACGGGGGACCGAGGCGTAACGCTTGTTTTTCAAGATATTCCGCTCACAAGATTCAGATATACATGGCGGTGGCCATCTTGGATTTTGACGTGGCGATCCAATTTTCAATAGCGTTCTTCCTTATGCCTAGATACACCCACACACCAGATTAGAAGTTGGTACTTCGCTTATTTTTCAAGATATTCTGCTCACAAGGTTCAGACATACATGGCGGTGGCCATCTTGGATTTTGACGTGGGTTGCACCCACAGACCAAATTAGAATTCGGTCCTTCGCTTACGCACGCACGCACGCCTGCACGCACGGACGGACGGACGGACACAAGGACGGACGCACACACGGACGGAGGGGAAAACCATAGTCCCCCTTTCGCTGCGCGGTGCGACGGGGTACAATAACCCGTGTTGTTGTATTCTCTTGTACGTATAAATAAGTGCATCTAGAAGTACACTGATGTCCCTTTGCTGTGTCTAAATACCCTAACTCCATGAGCCTGAGACATCTCTAAGCTGGCATTAAGTACTTAAATTGAGCTCTTAGAATACCCAACCCTACTTAACGCAACGAGAGGGTGCTCCAGGGAGGCTCGTTTCACTTTAAGTAGTTGAATTCAAATACACAATGGACATTGTTGTCCATTGTAAGCGAAGGACCGAATTCAAATTTGGTGTGTGGGTGCAACGCACGTCAAAATCCAAGATGGCCACCACCATGTATGTCTGAACCTTGTGAGCAGAATATCTTGAAAAATAAGCGAAGTACCAACTTCTAATCTGGTGTGTGGGTGTATCTAGGCACAAGGAAGAACGCTATTGAAAATTGGGTCGCCACGTCAAAATCCAAGATGGCTGCCACCATATATATGTCTGAACCTTGTGAGCGAAATATCTTGAAAAATAAACGAACTACTAACTTCTAATCTGGTGTGTGGGTGTATCTACGCATAAGGGAGAACGCTATTGAAAATTGGATTGCCACGTCAAAATCCAAGATGGCCGCCTTGCATCTTCCACTTTGTCAACTCGCATCACTTCACCGGGGGACCTAGGCGTAACGCTTATTTTCCTGGAAAAGTCTTACCTTGATTTTGCAACCAGCCTTCCTTTGAAGCACAATAGAGTATTGATCTCTCTGGCGGGTTGGTGCACTTGAATCCCACCTTTAGCTTCTGGAGTGCAGCTCAGAAACTCGTCTTCGTCGCTTGTCAAGAAGCTGTCGCATAGGGTGTACTGCTTTTTCACCGCAGACTTATTAGTGGTCTTTTGATCACGTACCATCTCTCGGCCTCTTCGCCGTGTTGTGTCCCCTCCTATTTCCATTCGTAGTTTTATTTTTTTTATTCCAGCTCACCTTTGCCTTTCCCTCCTGTTCCTTACAGGTGAAGTTTGTATGTCCTTAAACTGGTCTTTTGTTCCCACTTATCCTTTGGTACTTTGTCTCTGCATGAGGTTCAACTTTTCATTTAAACAACTTCTGTTAATTCAGCGGGATGTAGATCATAACACAAGTATGTATGGTGGGCCAAATGGCCTTATAGCTGCATTGAAACTTGTGTCCTCGTAGTTCTTAAATAACATGTTGATTTCTGGTGGATACGCTGATTCTATTTACATGATTTGTTTTATTTTTCCTACTACTGAACAACTGTTTTAATTTTCCTGTTCCATTCAGAGTATTCTTATTCGACACAGCCTGATCAACAGAGCCAGAGGTAATTGTCCCACGTGCATCTGCAATCGTGGTGTTTCGATGTTGATGAGGTGGGAGTGACCGCTTCTCCCAAAACCTGGACTTGTTTTACTTGTGAGATAACGTGTATGCTGTGTTTGTTGTAGTTATGGAGGTTACCAAGAACACAACACTCAGGGCTACAGCCAAGGGAATCAGGTATGGCTCCCTAATGTATGTATGCTTTTTACACATCATGAATAGCTACCTCACTCTCTGTTCTTATTTCATTTTTGTTTATAATTTCACAAGGTAAGTAATTAATGGGCTGAAGTGGTGAAAAATGTATAAGATGATAGTGATTGTGAGAATTTAAAAAATGAAAGAGAGGAATATGGAGGAGTGAAAAGGGAACGATTGAAGGTATGAGAGAAGGGGAGATTGTCATGGAATAGATGGAATCTGCCACTTTTTATTCTTCCGCAGCCGGAGGCGTTATTGCTTTGCCTTGTTCGTCTGGCTGTGCACCTGTCCATGCGGATGCCCATAGCAGATTTTTCTTTCCGTGGTAACTTATGAACCGCCAAATAGATTTGTTTTTAAATCAAACTTGGTCTATTAAGTGTCAGTATCATATATATTGATATAAATACGTACAGTCGTGGCCAAAATATTGGCACCCTTGCACTTTTTTCAAATAATGCACCATTTCTTCCAGAAAATTGTTGAAATTAAAAAATCTTTTGGTATCCACAAATGTATTTTTTTTTAGTTTGCAGTGGAACAAAACAAAAAAAGCTGAAAAAAATCACTAAATCCTAGCCTATTCCACACAGAAATCCCAAAATGGCCTGGACAATAATATTGGCACCTTTTAGAACTTTCAGAAATAATTCAATTTCAAGCAAGGGAATCTCCTTCCCTTAGAATTGAACTCACCTTTGGTGAGTTGCATGTGCCTGCAATATAAAAATCAATCATTCAACCAGTTTGAATGCAGAAAAGGAGTCGTTCTGCTGTTTTGTGTCACTGTGTGTACCACATTGAGCATTGAGAAAAGAAAGAAAACCAGAGAATTGTCTGAGGAGGTCAGACACAAGATTTTAGCCAAGAATGGACAATCTCAAGACTACAAGTCCATCTCCAGAGACCTTGATGTTCCTGTGTGCATCGTACGCAATGTTATCAGGAAGTTTAAGGCCCATGGCACTGTACCAAACCTCCCTGGACGTGGCTTCAAGAGAAAACCTGATCGAAGATTGCAGTGAAGGATCGTTCGAATGGTGGAGAAAGCACCTCGATCAACTGCCAAACAGATTCAAGCTGACCTTTAGACACAAGGTATGACAGTTTCAACTCGCACCATCCGTCACCATCTCGATGAAAGGAGACCCAGGAGGACCCCACTGCTGCTGAGAGAGAGACATAAGAAAGCCCGACTGGAGTTTTCCAAAACACACCTGACCAAGCCAAAATCCTTCTGGGAGAATGTTCTGCGGACACATGTGCATTACCAAAAGCTCTAATTTGGTCTCATCATCATCTATGTTCACATAAAACAAAATTAAGCCTTCAAAGCAAAAAGAACACCTTCCCGAAAGTCAAACATGGAGGAGGTTCAGTGACGTTTTGGGGTTGCTGTGCTGCCTCTGGCACTGGGTGCCTTGAATGTGTGCATGAAATCATGAAATCAGGAGATTACCAAGGCATTTTGGAGCACAATGTTCAACCCAGTGTCAGAAAGCTGGGTCTCCGTCAAAGGTCACAGGTCTTGCAGCAGGACAATGACCCCAAACACGCTTCAAAAAGCACCCAGGAATGGTTCAAGACAAAACGCTGGACTGTTCTGAAGAGGCCAGCAATGAGTCAGATCTAAATTCCATTGAAAACCTGAGGGGAGACCTGAAAATGGCAGTTGGGAGAAGTCACCCTTCAAATGTGGGAGAACTGGAGCAGTTTTCACAAGAAGAGTGGGACAAACTGCCAGTAGAGAGGTGGAGGAAACTCATTCATGGCTATAGGAAGCGCTTGACTTTAGCTATTTTGTCCAAAGGCTGAGCTACCAAATATTAAGTCTGGGGTGTCAATAATGTTGTGAATGCCATTTCATTTTGTCCCCCGTCGCACCGCGGAGCGAAAGGGGGACTAAGGTTTTCCCCTCTGTCCGTGTGTCCGTCCGTCCGTCCGTGCATGCGTGCGTGCGTAAGCGAAGGACCGCATTCGAATTTGGTGTGCGGGTGCAACCCACGTCAAAATCCAAGATGGCCGCCGCCATGTATGTCTGATGCCATGTATGTCTGAACCTCGTGAGCGGAATATCTTGAAAAATAAGCGACGTACCAACTTCTAATATGGTGTGTGGGTGTATCTAGGCATAAGGAAGAACCCTATTGAAAATTGGTTCGCCACGTCAAAATCCAAGATGGCCGCCGCCATGCATGTCTGAACCTTGTGAGTGGAATATCTTGAAAAATAAGCGAAGTACCAACTTCTAATCTGGTGTGTGGGTGTATCCAGGCAAAAGGAAGAACGCGATTGAAAATTGGGTCGCCACGTCAAAATCCAAAATGGCCGCCACCATATATATGTCTGAACCTTGTGAGCGAAATATCTTGAAAAATAAACGAACTACTAACTTCTAATCTGGTGTGTGGGTGTATCTACACATAAGGGAGAACGCTTTTGAAAATTGCGTCGCCACGTCAAAATCCAAGATGGCCGCCTTGCATCTTCCACTTTGTAAACTCACATCGCTTCAACGACGGGGGACCTCGGCGTAATGCTTGTTATTTTCTGATTTAAAAGGATATATTAAGTTCTGAATCAAAAACAAAGGTTCTGTATTATTAACAGTGAAATGAAGAATTGTGGAGACCAAATACTTTTGTCAATTTCAACTTATTTTTAGTTAATATTGTGAGTTATTTGAAAAAAAGTGCAATGTTGCCAACATTTTTGGCCATGACTATCTATCTATAATTCCAGTAATCTCTGTTTGTACGTTTGTTTGTCTGTGACCGCTGTTTCTCGACAACTACCGGTCCGATATACTTGAAACTTGCCAGGTATATTGCTAGGGACCCGAGGATGTGCCTTTTCAAGGTTTTAAATTAATCGGAGAAGTACTTACCGAGCTATGTCCAAAAAACGCTTCAACCAATCAGAGAGCAGCGAGCTATCACATGTGCCGAACGTGGCGATCAGACTCTATTTCACGTTGGCAAACTATGTTGCCGCTATGTTGGCGTTAAACTATGTTTTAAAACTAATGAAAACCATTTCATGTAAATAGAGGGGGGGGGGGGGGGGATTGTCACTGTACTCGCAAGCCGTTCGCCGTTCGCTTTGGCGTTGCGAATGGACCAAAACATTTCATGGACCAAACCATTTCATGTAAAGCGTTCGCCGTTCGCTTTGGCGTTGCGAATGGACCAAAACATTTCATGGACCAAACCATTTCATGTAAATAGAGGGGGGGGGGATATAATTTTAGATATATATATAGTACGGGCATTGGCAAGGAACGGGCACCCACGTACGGGCAATGCCCTAGTATATACAATATATATATATATATATATATATATATATATATATATATATATATATATATATATATATATATATATATATATATATATTGTTACAGACGCGGTTTTAGATGTTATTTTACCGAGCGGTTGGTATTACCGCGTCCGAACAGTTACTCCCCAATTAGAACCCGATTCACCCAGAACTTTGGCCGTATCGCACCGCAGCTGCCCAATCTGGGAAAAGACTAAAACGACGAATGCAAAGAAGAAAAGGAATAAAACGAGAAGACGTACAGACGAGTAATGGGATTTATTATTTACACAAGCAAAAAGGAGCAACCAAGGTTTATTCACAACACATAAGACGCAGGTGACACAGTGCAAATATTAGCTTACCTACAGACTTAATTAAATACCCAGGGACAGAACAAACAAAACAAACTCACGTACACAAGAAGGATGGAATGGCAGGAGGTGGATGGCTGGAGGGAGAGGAAGGTCCAAGGGGGGTCCTGCAGCACAACCGGCGCGTTTAGCAGCCGCCGTTCAGGCCCCACGCTGCTGTTGTGGCTGCTGTGGACGTCGCGTGCTTTGCCAGGCCTCGTCTGACGCGTCTGGTCCAAACCCTCAACTCTTTCTGGTGCGTTCGTTCACTCTTTACCACCGACTCCTCACCGCAACCAACGCAACCAACTGACCACCACCACCGACTCCTCACCGCAACCAACGCAACCAACTGACCACCAACTCCACTGACTGACTCCTCACGACTCTCTCTCTTGCAACCGACTCACTTGCTTCCTGCGTGCGCGCCTTTTATAACGCCTCCGGCGATTAAGCCGCCGGCCTTCAGGACACGCCCATCGGTGTGCTCACCTCGGCCCTGGTTGGTCACGCGACCCTCTCGCTCCGCCCTTGATGACGACGGGCGGGCACGCCTTTCTTCTCCGATTCGAGCACAGGTTCAATGGTGGTTTTGGAGGGGAGGTAATTGGGAATCGAGGCTCGGCAATGACGAAAGGGGATGTGAAGGAAATGGGGATTTTGGGGATGGGAATGAAAGGGGATCTATTCTCTTTCACTGGTGCAATGGAGTACTTCAATTAATGGGAGACACAGCCTTACCCTAAAACACAGAATAAGAGATAACTATCAACAGGGGTATTCTATTACTTGGCTGACGTGTATGCTTGTGGACTAATTATGGGATGCCCTTTCACCTTTACACAGCTCCGGAGGCAGGGGGGCGCAGAATAAACAATAATAATAATAATACAGCACACAATCAAAAAAATACAGTCCTCATCTCCGCAACAATGGTGATATATATATATATATATATATATATATATATATATATATATATATATATATATATATAGTATATATATATATATATATATATATATATGTATATATATATATATATATATATATATATATATATATATATATATATATATATATATATATATATATATATATATATATATATATATATATATATATATGTATATATATATATATATATATATATATATATGTATATATGTATATATATGTATATATGTATATATATATGTATATATATATATATATGTATATATATATATATATATATATATATATGTATATATGTATATATATATATATATGTATATATATATATATATATATATATATGTATATATATATATATATATATGTATATATATATATATATATATATTGCGGTTTTTCGAAGCCCGTTCCCTTACAAAGGGGAAATTAAGCCCCTTTTTCCCTCTGGGTCTTCAAAACCGCGAGACCGGGTCGCCACTTCCGGGTGGAAGTGGAAAAGGGTTTCGGGACGATTTCATGCGTACCTTGAGTACCCACGCCGCAGCGGAAGCGGGGATCGAGTCTCGCACGAACCACGCCTGATTGAGTACACCCGAGCGGATGGCGTACCACGTGACTCGTGCTGTTACCAATTCGGTGCGTGCGTAAGCGAAGTACCAACTTCTAATCTGGTGTGTGGGTGTATCTAGGCATAAGGAAGAACGCTATTGAAAATTGGGTCACCACGTCAAAATCCAAGATGGCCGCCACCATGTATGTCTGAACCTTGTGAGCGATATATCTTGAAAAATAAGCGAAGTACCAACTTCTAATCTGGTTTGTGGGTGTATCTACGCATAATGAAGAAGGCTATTGAAAATTGGGTCGCCACGTCAAAATCCAATCTGGCCGCCTTGCGTCTTCCACTTTGTCGACTCACATCACTTCACCGACGGGGGACCTAGGCGTAACGCTTGTCTCCATTCAAACTGGTTGAATGATCTTCAACCTGCAACTCACCTGCAACTCACCACAGGTGAGTTCAATTCCAAAGTAAAGAAGAATCTTACCTGCTTGAAATATCATTATTTCCAACAACTTCTAAAAGCTGCCTTTTTTTTTTCTTTTTCTTTTTTTGTATGCAGAATCGAGGCTCGTGAAAGAGCTAACATTTGTCAAACAAACAAATCAAACAAACAAGCAAACAAAGTATATAAAAGGGGGAGCGGTCGACAAGATGGGGAGAGAAGGGGAGGAAGCACACAAACACAACATTTGAGAGCAGGGACATCGGGAGATGTGTGGGAGGGAGAGGGCCTGGGGAGGGGGGGGGGGGGGGCAGGATAGGTATAAAACGCAAGGACACCAAGGACTTCCAGGAAAGAAGTCGGCACCTCAAAAAGTGGATTTGGGGTGAAATTAGCGGGGGTAGAAAAGATCAAGGTTTTGGATTGGGGAAGATAAGAGATGGTGGTGAACAGCCGTTTTAAAAACCTGGAGGGAGGAGTGGGATTGAAGAGAGTGAGGGAGTTTGTTCCAGAGGCGGGAGAAAAGAGGAATGAAGGAGTGAAGGTGAGCAGAAGGTGAGCAGACTAATATCGTCCAGGCCATTTTAGGATTTCTGTGTGAAATAAGCTGAGATTTAGTTGTTTTTAATATTCCGTTTTTTTTGTTTCGTTCCACTGCAAACAAAAAAAATACATATGTGGATACCAAAATATTTTTTAATGTCAACAATTTTCTGGAAGAAATGGTGCATTATTTGAAAAAAGCGCAAGGGTTCCAATATTTTTGGCCACCACAGTCTGTATGTATATTTGTATGTATGTATCAATTTTAATCCGATTGATCCGAGCTTTGATCAAGATCGTCACTTGTAATCTTATATATATACTTTGCAAAAAAAGAAACGCAAGTTTTTATGTTAAACCCTACGCTAACCCTAACCCTAACACTTCCCTAACAACACGTGGCATTGTCATCTGCTGAGTGAATTCGGTTGAAGCCTCCATGGACCATAGACTACCACAGGAACATCAACATTCTTATGCAATTTAGCCTTGGAAGCCACAGTAAGTGATTGTTTGAAAATCCATTCAGCCCCCATTGTGGTGGTTTTGTGAGGCATGATGCTCAAGAAATGTGGTTGAAAATACAGGTGCTTAAAATGGTATTACAAATCTTTGTCATTGATTAATTTGTGCACAACAATGCACATTAAAAAAATGCGTCTTATCAACTTGCGTTTCTTTTTTTGCCAAGTATATAATGGAGCGTATGTATGTATGTATGTATGTATGTATGTATGTATGTATGTATGTCCCGATACTTACGTAACCTAAGCTGAATAAACTGTTCCACTTAACCTAAACTATCCTGATGACCCAAAAGACCCCCTTCTCTTACCCCACCAAGGATTCAAAAGACCGAGAAGACCCCGAGGACCCAAAACATCCTGAGAACCCAAAAGACCCTAAATACCCCAAATACCTTTAACAACCCCGAACACCCAAGAGAACTGGAAGACCTTAAAGACCATGAAGATCCAAAAGACCCTTAAGACTCAAAATACTCCAAAGACATTGAAATACCCTGAAGACCAAAAAGACCCTGAAGACAGAAAATACCCCAAAGCCACAAAATACCCCAAAGATCCTTAAAGACCCAAAAACACCCAAAGAATGAAAAGACCCCAAAAACCGAAAATATCACGAAGACCCTTAAAAACCAAAAACACCCCGAAGACTGAAAATACCCCAAAGACTGAAAAGACCCTGAAGACCTAAAATACTGAAAAGATCCTGAAGACCCAAACGACCCTGAAGACCCAAATGACCCTTAAAGGGGAATCCAAACGCAATTTTTTCCCCCCTGAAAACCATTGACAATCATTAGTTAAATCATTAGTCACGGTCTAATTTGAAAGGAATTTTTTTTTTTTTGCCTATGACAAAGTGTCGAAAAAGCCCTAGAATGTCGATTTTCAAGTTTGCCAGTGATGTCACATTGTGAACTAACCGTGATCCTGCCAGCAGAGAAACAGTGCATTGCGACCTTGGATTCGAGACTGATTGGGGGGTGATGAAGGGGAGTGCATGTGGGGTGGTTGTGGGTATTGCTAGCTAGGGTGATGGTTGATGGGGGATTGTGAGGGGAGGGTGGAGGAGGGGGGGGGGGGGGGTTGATTGTGGGTTTCGTTAGCGAGGATGACGGGTGATGGAGAATTGTGAGATGGAGTGGGGTGAGGGGTGTGGGTGGTCATGCGTATTGTCAGCTCGGGTGACAGCTGATTGGAGATTGTGAGGTGGTGTGTGTGTGTGTGTGCGTGCGTGCGTGCGTGCGTGCGTGTGTGTGGGGTCATGGGTATTGTTGACCCACATGACCCAGAAAATATAAAAAACAAACAAAAAAAACCCCAGAGCACACACAAATTCGTAAGACTCAGGCTTCAGACTTTGGCACTCCCACGAGGCTGTACCGTCGAATAAACTGTTCCACCCCGTCATTTTGACGGGATTTCGACTCGTCTATATATAATGGAGCAAGTGTTTGTGATTATGCATATATATTTGCTCTTCATACATTGTTTGGACAGCTGACCCGACTCCACCCACAATTGTAACCTGGCATACTTAACCGAGAGGACCCAGAGGAAACGAAAGACTGAAAAAACCCAAATGGACCCCAAAGACACAAAATACCATGAAGACCAAAAGGACCCAGATGAACCAAAAGACAGAAAAGACCCCGAAGACACAAAAAACTTTGAAGACTGAAATTATTTTGAAGACCCTAAAAGACCCCGAAGACACAAAAGACCCCAAAGACTTTTGAAGACCCAGAGGACCCAAAAGACCCCAAATACCCCAAAGATCCTTGACGCAAAAACACGAAAAGACAAAAGACCCCGAAGACATTTAAAGACCCCAAAGTCCCGAAGACCCAACGAAGCCCAAAGACCCAAAATTCCCATAAAGACCCTTAAAGATCCAGAAGACCATAGGACCAAAAAGACCTAAAGACTGAAAAGACCCAAAATACACCAATGATCCTTAAAGACACAAAAGACTGAAAAGTCCCTGAAGACTCAAAAGACCATTAAAGGGGAACCGAAACGCATTTTTGTTTTTCCTGAAAAACCATCTACAATCAATAATATCGTGGTCTAATTTGAAGTGGTATTTTTTTATTTGCCAATCACAAAGTTCCGAAAAAAGTCCTGGACTGTCGATTTTTTTTTAGTTTGCCAGTGACGTCACATTGTGAACTTGCTGTGATCTTGCCTACGACGGTACATAGAGAAATGGTGCATTGCGACCTCGGATTCCGACACTGGCTCGGGATGGTGTGGGGTGGTCGTGTGTATTGATAGCTCGGGTGACTGTTGATGTGCCAATTGTGAGGGGATGTGGGGAGTGGGGGGGGGGTTGGGTGGTCGTGGATATTGTTCGCTAGGGTGACCATTGAGGGGGGATTGTGAGGGGATGGTGGGGGGTGGGGGGTGGGTGGTAATGGGTATTGTTAGCTCCAGTGACGGTTGATGGGGGATTGTGAGGGGATGGGGCAGTGGGGTGAAGGGTGTGGGGGTGGTCATGGGTATTTATAGCTCGGGTGACAGTTAATTTCGAGTAAATATGTATTTTGAAGATCATATGCTGAAGTTGTCTTGATTTGTTGTCAATATCGCAAATTTAATTGTTGCGGCATTTCATTGAATTTCCCCAGTCAACGCCGGGTACTTTAGCTTGTATACAGTATATATTGTGAACCGTGGTGTCTCCCGTTTACGGCGGCCGCTTCTTCGCAGGCTCCCCTCGATCTAATCTCTCTTGCCAATTGTTGCCTTGTCCTAGATGTAGTCTCTTCTATTCTATCTTTACCTAGATATATTTTAATTGTTGAAAAAACCCTCAAATTTATGTACTCTCTCCACCCTAGTAGCCAATTTGTTTTTTTCAGCTGGTCCCTCAACCACTCACTGTGTGTGTGTGTGTGTGTGTGTGTGTGTGTGTGTGTGTGTGTGTGTGTGTGTGTGTGTGTGTGTGTGTGTGTGTGTGTGTGTGTGTGTGTGTGTGTGTGTGTGTGTGTGTGCGTGCGTGCGTGCGTGTCTGGGTCATAACATTTTTACCATTTGAACTTTTGTCAACAAATTTCCAACAAAGCTCTTATGAGAATATGAGGAAAGAAATTAATTATTTGGTCAAAAGGGAAAAGATCAGCTTCACATAAAATTGTTAATTTTCATCCAATTCACATATAGGGTCACTGAATTGGTTCACCAATCAAAAGCTCGAAGACTGTTTTTTTAGATCGAAAGGTCAAGATTGCATGAATTTGTCACTTTTCATTTGATTGACTTGAAATCTGAGCAGGGTTTGCATATTGGGTCAATAAAGCTGTTGCTTTTGGCGTAAAAAGGTGAAGATCGCCTTAAATCGTACATTTGTTTCTTTTATCTGTGTTCATCATGTTTAGCATATAGAAGAAGAAGAATTCTGAATGCAACGTGGACGCGGACAGGCTATGTATTTTCATATGATTTCTGCTTGCGTTGTTTGTGTGACGAGGATGAATTGATTAATAGATTTTGGTGAAGATCCGGATCCAGATACTAGAATTTTTATGCATCCTGTGATGAATGCATTAAAATATGTTTAAAATATGTCCGTCCGTCCGGCTGTCCGTCCGTCAGTCCGTGATAGTTTTTGTTACCGTGATAACTTCAGAACGGCTGAAGGGATCTTTGTCAAACTTGGTACAGGTATGTATAATGAGGTAAAGATGAACCGATTAGATTTTGGGGTCAAGAGGTCAAAGGCCAAAGATCAGTCATGTTAGGTAAAAATCTTGTTACCATGATAACTTGTGAATCAGTGATGGGATTCTGACCAAAGTTGGTACAAGTATGTATTATGATGCAAAGATAACTGATTTGATTTTGGGGTTATGAGGTCAAAGATCAGATGTAATTGTTAAGTTACAATTATTTTGTTACCACGATAACTTAAGAAGGGCTGAAGGGATCTTGGTCAAATTTGTTGCAGGTATGTATAATGAGGTTAGCCCTGGTGTTGGCTTAGCGGTTAGCGTGCCGGCTTGGGATCATAGGATCCTGGGTTCGAATCCCGGTCGATCGCTGAATTAACGCCAGGGGGGTTGACTCAGCCTGTCATCCTTCCGAGGTCGGCAAATTGAGTACCAGCTTGCTGGGATGAATGATCACGGTGTGTACACCGTGTCCCTGCGCATCGTAAGAGCGTGACCAAGGGTTGGCGTCAGGAAGGGCATCCGGCCATAAAAACATTGCCTCAAACAGGGAACCATGATTGTCATGGGGCCCGCAAGGCTAACCCCCACTACAGCGGGGGAAATGGCCTTAAAACGATCATTCATTCATATTCATATGTATAATGAGGTAAAGATGAACTGATTAAATTTTGGGATCAAGAGGACAAAAGTCAAAAGTCATGTTAAGTAAAAATTATGTTGCCGTGCCAACTTGTGAACACGTGATGGGATTTTGAACACACTTGGTATAAGTATGTATGATGCAAAGATGAACTATTTGGATAATGGCATCAATAGATCAAAGGTCAGGGGTCATGCCAGGTAAAAATGTGATAACTTGAGAACAGCTGAAGAGATTTAAATCAAACTTGGTACAAGTATGTATAATGATGCAAACATGAACGGATTACATTTTTGCGTGAAGAGGTCAAAGGTCATGTTCGGTAAAAATCTTGTTATCGTGATAACATGTGTACCAGTGATGAGATTTGCCCAAACTTGGTGTAAGTATATATTATGATGCATAGATGAACTCATTATCTTTTGGCATCAAAGGTGTTTGTGATTTTGGTGAGGTCAGAGGTCATGTCAGGTAAAAATGTGATACTTGAGAACAGCTGAATGGATTTAAATCAAACTTGGTACAAGTATGTATAATGCTGTAATAATGTGAGCGGGGGGAGGGGAGGGGGAAGGCATATCGGTCGACGTTGTGACGTCGAAGAGTGTCATTACAGTTTTTAGTGATTCTTCACCATTGAGAGATGGGGCCAAAAACGACATGTAACGCTATATCTCAAAGTTATGGACGATTTCAGACGAAACTTGGTGGACAAGTTAGGTGTGTGACAAGGAAGAATTGATTCGATTTTTGTGAAGATCTGATTCCAGATCCGGCCTATAGGTGGGATGTAAAATGTAAACTAATCAGCCTCGTGGATGTATGCACTCTAACTCGTGCCCTTCTAGTTTGTAACCTAATTTACTTTTGTTGGAAACGGAAAAGCACTCGCTCACAAGGAATAGGATATGTAGAGCCTGTGAAAGTGATGAATGATAATGCATGTTTACATTTGAAAATCCTTAACCATCGTTTTTCTCTTTGCTTTCTGAAGAACTACCCTTATCCTCCTCCCCCTGCACCTGCGCCTTCCCAATACCCAAGTGACCACAGTGCCGTGAGCTATCCTGAACATGGAGGTGTGTTGGAATACAGATGATTCGGCAGCATTTTGCTTCCTCTTTCCTTTTTATCTTTAATTCTTTAATTTTTCTTTTTTTATCCATCATTTATTCATTATATATAGCCTTTATTCTGACTCATTTTAGTCTTGATGATGGCTTGCTTCTGGTTAATTTCATAACGTGGGTCTTGGTTCTCAGGGATGTCACATGTGAGTGGAAATGTGGGAAATCGTTTCTGAAAATCCCATTCCTCCGAAATCAAAATAACGACATGCTAAGCCCAAATAAAAAAGTTAATTTTGACAAAAAAATTTAATTGCGTATTTTCACGTGATTGAGATTCCTGTGTTTATAGTTGGTTCATACATAGGATTATGAAGTTTGTGTCACAACTAGTACCTTTGTCGTGCATCAACTACGTGCTCAATATTGTAAATAGTTAAACATGATCATTAACGCAGATGCAATGGCGAGCAGTTACGCAGGTGCAATTGCTAGCAATTAATGGCGAGCAAGGCTGGAGAGGGAGGGTTGAGGAAGGGAGTGGGGTGAGTGGACGGGAGTGGGAGGGGAAAGATATACTGCATATACATATTTGAGGGGGGGGGGGGGAGGTGGGGCTTTGACAGGCTCCTCCATTTTGGGGGAGGGGGGAAGGGAAGGAAGAAAAATTTACCCGTGAAAAGATTGCTTTAACCTCAGTGTTGCCCAGGTAAAAGAAGGAAATTTTAATATCCTCTGCCACCATCACGAGGTGGCGCTACACGGTACACATTTACATAGAGAACTTAGCGCCTCTCCCAGTCCCCCATATCCCCAAATGAGGCCGTGGCCACATAGCCTATGTTATCCCCCAGGCAAAGTTGTGTTTGTATTTGTACTCCGGGGAAAGTATATCAGCGTTTATAGCTGGAGTACCCTGGCATTGCTCAAGCGAAAAATAAACATCAGCATATGTGAAATGAAGGCAAATATAATGGAAAAGCAATTGCATCTAAATCAGAATTTATCACAAATGTCAAATCATCATTTTACCTTTTCGTTGAATATCTGCTGCTGAATGTGCCATTCATCACTCATTGATGAACCTTTGAAATTTTGACGAAGATCCGTTCAGCCATCTCTGAGAAAAATGGTGACACACACAGACACACACAGACAGACAGAGCAATGGCTCTCTTATATAGGAGATATATAAGACTGTTTATGCTGATATATGCTGTTTGACGAACATTGCTTTTTATGGTGAGGGTGGAAAACTTCAGTTTCCCTTGACATCATTAACCGAGGAGTTTAAGGTGGTGAGGGTGCGGGCGTTCATGATGTTGCGGGATTGAAGTGATTCAGTGGTAAATAATACTCTCCCAGAGAAGAAGGGAAGTCGGAAGTGGAATGCAAGAGCAGAGGTGGATGAGATGGAGGAGCGGTTGCAACAGGAGGAGGTCGTGAGGACGGTACAGCACGGGAAGCATGGCTTGGGGTTGATGAAGCATGAGCGATGGGGAAAGGCATTTGTGAAAGAGAGGAGGAAGATGGTTGAGAGGGAGGATGGGAGAAATCTGAAAGCAGTCAGACAAGCACAGCAGGGTGCTTGGACTAGGTGGAAAGGTGTGCGGGTGAGGACATTGAAGTGGCAAGAGATTTGGAGGATTTTTTTTTTTTTTTTTTTTTTTTGTATACAAGATCGAGGCTCGTGAAAGAGCTAACATTAATCACACAAAAAGACAAACCGACACACAAAACACAAAAAACAAGGGGAGCGGCAGACAAGATGGGGAGAGAGGGGGAAGGACACAAAAGAGAGGGGGAAGAGGGGGAAGGACACAAACACAACATTTGAGAGCAGGGACATCGGGAGGACTTGGGGGGGAGGTGGGAGAGGATTAAAACATATGAACACTGCAAGGACTCTGGGGTGAATTACCGGGGGTAGAAAAGATCAAGGTTTTTGATGGGGGACGATAAGAGATGGTTGTGAACAGCTGTTTTAAAGACCTGGAGGGAGGAGTGGGATTGAAGGGAGTGGGGGAGTTTGTTCCAGAGGCAGGAGAAAAGGGGAATGAAAGAGTGAAGGTGAGAGCAGAGAGCCTAGACTTTGGCAGTTTAACCATAAGAGGGTTCCAGGCAGATCTTGTGCGACCTGAAGGAATATTGGGGGGACAGAGCACAGAGAGAGCTGGGGGAGCAAGGCCGGAGAGGAGTCGGTAGAAGACAGAAAGACCACCAACCTGCCTGCGGTGAGTGAGTGAAAGGCCCTCGGCGTTGACTACATCGCAGGAGATTCCAATGATTCTGAAAGCTTTGGCCTCAACAGCGTGAAGCCGAGCAAGGTGTGAGGCAGGAGCACCAGCCCAGAGGGGGGAACAGTATTCCATTGAGCTGCGGATGAAAGCCTTGTATGTGGTGAGGAGCTCAGGTGTGCCAAGGAAGGACTTCGCACGACGGAGGATGCCCAGTCGGCGACTGGCTTTGGAGGCCAGCTTGGAAATGTGGTTTTCCCAAGAAAGATCATGGCAGATAGTGAGACCCAAAAGCTTGAACGACAGAACTTCTTGGAGAGGATTGTTGAGAAAGTAGATGGGAGGGTTGTCCAGTCGGTCCTTTCGGAGAGACATTGTAAGAGTGTGAGATTTGTCAGGATTGAAAGACATGTTCCACTTGTTTGACCAGTCTGTGATTTTGTCCAGGTCTGCAGAGTGAGGAGGCTGCAGACTGCCGATCTGAGGGATGAGGAATGGAGCGACAGAGAGTAGAGTCGTCAGCAAAGAGATAGAGAGGATTTTCAAGAGAGTCAGAGAGATCATTGATGAAGACCAGAAAAAGCACAGGGCCCAGAACACTACCTTGGGGAACTCCAGCCTGAACAGGAAGAGGAGATGAGAGAAACCCATTCAGGGCCACACGTTGACTACGACCAGAGAGGAAGTCCGCCAGCCATGCGTGGAGATTTCCATGGATACCAAAGGAGGAGAGTTTGGAGAGCAGAGCAGGGTGCCAGACCGTATCGAAGGCACGTGAAATGTCAAGGGAGACAGCTCTAATTTCCTGTTTGGCGTTGAGGACCTCCATCCATTGTTGAGAAAGCAGAAGCAGCATGTCCAGAGTAGAGTGACCAGGTCTGAAACCAAATTGATGATCAGAGATCAAGCCATTGGAGAAGAGGAAAGATTTAATATCTGAAGCAATGATGGATTCCATGACTTTGCTGATAATTGGGAGAAGGCTGATTGGTCTGTAGTTGCTGGGATCTGTTTTTGCACCTTTTTTGTGCAAAGCGGTGATGTTGGCTGATTTCCAAGCAGATGGCAGATGACCTTGAGCAAAAGAGAGGGTGAAGAGAACAGAAAGAGGGAGTGAAAGAGCAGAAGAACATGATTTTAGGACCCGTGGGCTGATGCCGTCAGGACCAGTTGCAGAATCAGAGTCGAGGGTTGACAGAAACTTTTCCACCTTGTCAGGAGGAAAGGACACAGAGTCCAGGAGCAGCTGGGTACGACTGGGTACGGTGGGTACAGAGAGGGATGGGTTTGGGACACAAGATTTAGAGGCAAACACAGAGTTGAGGCATTCAGCTTTTTCACGTGCGGAGTCAGCCGTTAAGCCGTTTGAGGTGAGGGAGGGGATGGAGGGGGAACAAACACCAGAAATAGATTTGACCAGACGCCACCAGGATTTGGAAGAGGGAGACAGATAAGAGAGTTCGGTCTTGAGAATGGTGAGATATTGTTTCCTGGCTCTCCTGAGGGTGGACACACACTTGTTTCGGGCTTTGTGAAAGGAAATGAGATTTCCTTCCGTTGGATTTGCTTTCCAGGAGACGAAAGCAAGTTGTTTCAGGGCAACAGCCTCACCACAAGATTCCGTGTACCATGGACGGGAGGAAGGGTATGACAACTGAAGACGAGATGGTATAAATCTGTGCATGAGAGAGAGCAATTTACTTTGAAAGAATTCCCAGGATGAGTTGATGTCAGAGGCGGTAGAGATGGGAGACCAATCCAGATGATTGATGGCTGCTTGAAGACCGTGCCAGTTGGCCTGAGTGAAATGCCAGACTCGTCGACGCTGAGGAGGCTCTCTGAGAATGGTCAGAGAGATGTCCACTTTGACAAGCACATGATCAGATGAGCCGATTGGAGCAGAAGAAGAGCAGCAGACATTTTCAGGGAAGTTTGTCATAACCAAATCCAGAAGAGAAGATGCTCCGTTGACTGAGATCCGGGTCGGGAAATTGACAGATTGTGTCAGTCCCAGTGAGTCGCAGAAGTCCATTGCTGAAGAGCCATGGCTGGTGAGAGAGGTACCCACACCCAGCCAACTGGCATGGTGACAATTAAAATCACCACATATGAGGAAGAGAGAGTTGGGATGGGTAGATAGAAGTTGGTCCATATTATTAGACAGTGAGATGTAGATGGAGTCATCGCTGATTGGTGGACGGTACAACACACATATGAACAAAAGGTGGGAGCGAAGGGGAAGCCGTAGCCAAAGGTATTCCTGGGGGTGAGGTGGAGAGAGGGCAGTGGAGGGCGAGTGAGGAAGAGAGTTTTTTATAAAGATAGCAACCCCACCTCCAGGACGAGGCTCAGGTCTATCATACCGGAGGAGGGAGTAACCTGGGAGAGATACCAAGGCATCAGAGACATCATGAAGGAGGAAAGTTTCTGTTAAGCAGATCACATCTGGTTTGTCAGAAGCAACCTGTATGGAGAGGTCAGTCAAGTTTGAGCGAAGGCCCCGGATGTTTGAGGTCCATACTGTTAATGAAGAGGAAGGGGGAGCATCGGGTCCAGAACAGGGGGGGGGGGGAGCGGTAGGGTAAGATGTGGAAGAGGAGGAAGAGGTAGGGAGAGCTGTTGAAGGTGTGTCAGAGATTTCAGAATAGCTTGGAGAAAGGGAAGAATGGGGCGGACAAAAGGTTTGATGGAGATTGTGTGAGGCACAGTGAGGTGTTATTTGAGGAGGGGGAAGAGCAAGGCAGAAGGTTTGGGGAGATGAAGGTGAAAGTTGGAAGGAGGAAGAAGCAGGGAGGCTGCTTTGAGGAGGAGGGGTCAGAGGGGAGTCTAGGAGGGGAGGAGCGAGGGAGAGTTTCGGAGGGGAGGGGTGTGGGAGGAGTTTAGGAGGGAGGGGAGGGAAGGGGCAAGGGGGGAGATTTGAAAGGGATGGGTGATGGGGAGGATTTGGAGGGGAGGGGTGAGATTGGATTTTGAAAAGTGTACGATTCATGGGAAACGAACATTTTTTGCAAAATGAGTTTGAGACCTTCGAGTCAAAAATACGTTTGAGGACACTGGAGGAGGGATGGAGTTCTGGATAGTTTAGGGAATGTAGAAAGGAGGAACTGTAAGAGATGGTATTATATATATTTTTTGGAATGAATAGATTTGGTGAGCAAGACGAAAGCATCCTTTTGTAGGAAAAGAAGAAAAGGGTGTTATAATATATGAGAGAAAATAGTTGTTCAGGGGAGAGATTATACATTTCGAACCGCGTGATCGCGAACGAAGAACGAACGAACAAAAAGAACAACAAATAAACGAATAAGACCTGGGAAGGAAATATTTTTTTGGGGTTTTTGGGGTTTTTTTTTTGTGAGTACAGATATTAAACAAGGAGGTACGGGGTGAACGACTGGTACGAAACAGAGAACGAAAATAATTTCAGCGCATTCGACGAATCGCTGAGAGAAAAACGAAACCACAAGGTCGGAGACGGTACGGTAGTCTAAGCCTACGAGTACTAGGCCGCAGAATACTCGATACCATTAACCGACGATTGTGTATACATGTACGAAAAATTAGCACCGAAAATTTTCCAAAAGATACGCTTTCGGTACATACACCGAAAGATAGATACAGTCTCGACAAAAACACAATTGAGAAATATCACTTGGCTTCGAAAGCGTGAGCGCATGGAGCAGCTTCGAAAAGACGTGACCTCGCCGTGATCTCGCGAGATCTCAATCCCGAATATTGAGATCAAGATGGAGTATATTGTTGAGTTTGTTGAGATGGATCAAGAATAATAAGATGGAGCCAATATTGTTGAGTTTCCTGTTGCGGGCAACGTATGATGTGCTTCCGTCACCAGTAAACTTGAGATTGTGGGGGTTGTTGCAGGAGGAGAGATGTTCTTTGTGTGGAGGTTTGGGAATGGTGCAGCATGCACTGAGTGTATGTTCAGTAGCATTGGCAGCAGGAAGATACAAGTGGCGGCATGATCAGGTGCTGGCAGTGGTAGTGCAGATGGTGCAACAAGAGGTGCTAAGATCGAGAGAGAGAAGAGTGGAAAAGGAGACCGATGGGGGATAGGTGTTGTTTGTCAAAGAGGGCCAAGTGGTAAGAGGTGGAAAGGAGGAGGAGGAGGAGGAGGAGGAGGAGGTGGAGGTGGAAAGCAAGAGGGCTGTGAGATGCTTGTGATTGGCACGTGGGAGCAGAATCCCCCCCCCCCCCCCCCAAAAAAAATTGGAAGTTAAAAAAAAAAAAAACACCCTAAGGACAAACCGATGGGAGAGATAGGTGCATACCAGAAGTTTGGTAGGATTTCACAAAAGTTTGAGGTAGTAGTTCAGTGACTTCACAATGGACAACACAGACACTGCACAGATATATATACAGACTTGGCATTTAATATGGAATATTTTTTTTGTGTGGGTGAACTTACTTTCCAAGATGTCTTAGAACCAAAAGTTCATTGGAATTATGTTGAAATTATTTTAGATTTTGTTAATGTGACCTTTAAAAGAAACAAAAACCACATTTGTCATTTCGAAACAAATAAATTGATCTTTGAAAGTGATGTAAACTGATATCGAACTCAATTCATGGACAGTACTGTGTTAAACTTCTGTGCGTTTTCCAGAAGTATCTCTTTATTTTGCACATTTGCCAATTTTTTTTTTAACAAAAACAAAAGTTAAATTACGACTGGGATTACCGACAGTAAAATTACAGTTCAGTACTTCGTGTAACCCGCACGAGCATTCAGGAGAGCACGTACACGTTGAGGCATGCTGTTCACGAGATTTGCCAAGGTTTGGACAGGAATCGCTTGCCATGCAGTGACAATAGCCTGCTGCAATTCACGCACAGAGGTCGGCTGCTGGTCCAAGTGGTCGATTTGATGCGTTAATTCTGCCCACAAGTTCTCTATCGGATTCATAACCGGGGACATGGCAGGCCACTCCATATGCTCTACACCACGGTCAGCAAGAAAGTGTTGGATCATGGGAGCACGATGAGGCCGTGCATTGTCATCTTGGAAGACAAAGTTTCCTCGAAAGGCTGCACGAGCAAATGGAAGCAATGTTTCTTCCAGAATGGCCCTGTACTTGAACTGGTTCAGGTTTCCATTCAGAACAACCAGGTCAGTTTTGCCCCCTGCATGAAAAGCAGCCCAAACGGTCACCCCACCACCTCCAGCTTGGACTCTTGGCACTATACAATCTTTGTTGTCGGCTTCATGCACTTGTCTGCGCACTCGGACACGGCCATCTTGACGATAGACCAGAAATCTAGACTCGTCACTGATGGTCACGTGATTCCAGTGTCCTGGCTGCCGTGGACGGTGCTCTCTGGCCCACTGCAATCGGCGCTGGCTGTGTTGTCTGGTCAGGCGTGGCTTTCTCAGGGGATGCCCGGCACGATAGCTTGCTTGAACCAGTCGTTGGTTGATTCGCCTTCTGGATACAGGCACATTTGTCAGTTGCTGCCACTCAGCCCTAAGCCGATTAGCTGACTTGGTACGGCCATTGCGGACTAACCGGTGCAGCTGGCGATCATCCCTCCTTGTGGTTCTGCGGGGACGTCCTGGCCTCGGTATTGGAGTAGGGACACCCCTCTGAGCATTTCGTTTCAGGATCTTTGACACCTGACCTTGAGTGATGCCATACTGCCGAGCAATAGCACGCTCTTTCATGCTGTAATTTCGTAAAGCCACCACTCCATGACAAGCAGCATTGTCGAGTTGACGGACCATCTCCAGAGGAAGCGGCAATAACTTTTGGAGACGTGCAGCAGTTGTTTTCCACTAATACAGAACGCAACAACCCTTGTATACCCGACTGTGAAGCCAATCGTCAAATGCACCTGTCCGTACATTTTGCCACGCCACCTGTGATATAATCCTGTTGTTGACTTCTTGCTGCAACAGACAATCAGTGACATGGTTCTTTTAACAAATAAATCACCAAAGTGTAAAAGAAACTCACCAGATTGATATACTGAGCTAAGAAAGTAAACCCAAGTCAAGGAAAAAAAAAAATTCCCTATTAAATGCCAAGTCTGTGTGTGTGTATATATATATATATATATTAAAAAAAAAAAAAAAAAAAAAAAAAAAAAAAAAAAAAAAAAAAAAAAAAAAAAAAAAAAAAATGTATGTATATATATATATATATATATATTTTTTTTTTTTGGCCATATATTTTTTTATATATATACCCTCACCATATATATATATATATATTGTATATATATATATATATATATATATATATATATATATATATATGTATATACCATATATATACCATATATATATATACCAAATGGTATATATATATCTATCTGTGAGAAATAGTAGAAACTCCACAGCACGAGCAGGGCGTCTCATTTGAATTAAATATATAATCGGGAGATTAAATCAGACACGGACTCAGAGTGTCCATTTTTTATTTATGGCCACAGGGGCCAACTAAGGATGGTCCACCTGTTGGGCATAGGTGCCACCTACCAAGGTCCGCCAGCAAGATTACCTGGCCACTATGGCCGGTCCCCAGCAGAGGTGCCCTGCCCCAGAACCTGGGGTCCATCAAGTGGTACTTGGCCGCAGAACAGCGGTCCATAAAGTGGTACATCAATGCAATGCATGCTGGTTGCGAGAGTCCTGGCACACAAGGCGACTCCCGCACGTTCCCCTCGACGCCCAGTGGCGCACAGTCCTCGGGTGGGAGACAAGGGGGGGGGGGGGGGCGGAAGAAGACAGGTGAGCGAGGGGTAGGGTCACAAGGGTACACATCAAACAAGGTAATGCAGGACGAGGTGCGTACGGAGAGCGAAGTGAGAAATGCTCGTCCCTACCGTATGCCCCCCACATGTGACCTACACTACCCCCCCTTGCCCCTCCCCTTATTTACAAAAACCTACACATTTACAAATTTGTCACGACTGTCACGTCTCCCCCATATTTCCCCTATACCAAATTCATCCCTGCAATCCCTCTAATCATAATTTGCCATCGCCCAATTCATCATCAATCCTCATAAGGAGGGAGAGATGGAACAACAAAGCACAATGTCACACCCACGTCATGATGCATCTCACAATCCAAAACATTTGCACAAAAATAATAATAAAAACATGGCATGGTGTGGAGGTACGTCATCCCAGGTGAGTGGATGGAGATGGTGCGAGGAGATTCTTAATCCTAACTATCTTCTAAATGACATTAACTCACTTTACACTACCCGGGGTCTTTCCCTGCCAAACCATTGGCCATCTTACTCTATGCGGTTTTAAGAACCGAATTCCCATTGACCAAACTGTGGTGCTTCTCAATTTGGGGTCTCACTCCCCCGGTTCAACTCCCTGTGCCCTTGCACAATTTCCGGGCTGAGTCGTGTAGCTCTCCCAGCAGGTCTACCCACCTGCGCACCTCCACCACTGCAGTTGCCTCCGAGCTTACCTGCTCCTTGACCTAACCTATCTAACTGGGGAAGGCCCTCCTTGGCGCTTACCCCACTCGGTGCCCTCTCTGGCACTGGGCTACCCGGGTCCGTCCTCCGGATCCTCGGGCCCCATCCACAACAACTCTACCGGCTCCCAGAGCCCACCTGCGGCCTCACCTGGCCGACACCCTAACAGTGGCGGAGTGCTCAACCAACTACACACACTAACAGGCTACACGCCCAGCCATTTCCACGACACTAATGCACCCATCCAACCATCATTCTTCCACCACGCACCACAGATGCCAATATCCAACCACAATTTACCTGTACCCTCTACCTAACTCTTAAACTACCCTCCCCGGGTATTCTTGATGGGGGTCCACTCCTTTCCCCCATTCACACCTTCGCACCATCCACTCCACTCCACAGTTTCCACCATACTCACTCCACGACCATCCATTCCATACTCCATATATTCCAGACCATTTATTCCATACAACCATTCTCCATACACCTGTAGTTGCACACTTGTGCAATCACTCCTATACCTGGGGCTTCCTGCACCCTCCTTCCTCCCAGGACCATTCGGTCAACACAACACACATCACCATCACTCACTCATACACTGCTCCATCCACCTGTTCAGTTGCACACCTGTGCAATCTCACCTGATGCCACCTGCACCCTCCTTCCTCCAAAGCTCCTTGAATCATTCAATACAATGCACAACCACAATCGTTCCTCATGCACTGCTCCATACACTTCCACGCTCAAAACCATTCACAATCACCTTCTCACAATACACTCCTGAGTACACCTTCAATTCTCAAACAACCATTGCTTCAGGCACCCAGATTTTCCCACGCTCACACACACATCTCTCCCGAGCATTGCCCCGCAATTCCTCATTTCACCGATATCAATACTCACACATACGGCATCATCTAATCAACCTGGTGCCCTGCTAAAACCCGCGCTTCCCAGTCGCCCCTTACATTATTGCGCTCCCTCGTCATTATCATCCAACTACCCTCTCTATGTCCCCACTACCTGTTCAAAGTCGCTACCTAACCTTACCGTTACCTCTGGCCATCTTCTCTAGATCCCTATCATTATCCTAACCCTCCCGGGCTAGTTTTCACTGCCAAACCCCATAAAACTATAGCTCCTTTGCCCCGTCATGTGAGGGATGGCAGAGTTGCCATCCCATCACATCGGGTATCTTCCACTATCAATTTGGCTCATCCAATTCCAATCGATCAAAAATTTGCCAATCACTGCCAATCATTCTACCAATCAGTTGCCAATCAAATTTTTTGCCAATCACACATTTTGCTTTTCCAATTTGCTACTGCTGCCCCCTCACACGTCTACTCACTTGAGCCTCTCGGTGCGCCAATTCATTTCCAAAGCTCGGCTTCGCAAAGCCGAGCAATGAATGCGGGTGGTTTGTTGCCGGCTGTTGGATTCGTCCGGCATTCGGTGCAGGGAAGGGGGCTTACCCGGGCCGAGATTCCACGCACCATCTCGACACGGAGCCGTCCGATGGCCCGATCTCGCCCTGCCAGAACGCCTCAACCACAAGGGGTCGCCGTGACGACCCTTCCGACCGGGCCGCCCGCTCCGCCTAGCGGAGCACAGACGCGACCGTTCGGAGCGAGGCCCGGCGTGGATCCCGTACGGCGGTTCCTTTGAAACCGCCGTGGTTACGATCGCCGCTGGTTCCCGCGGCGCACAACGCCCGGCACGAACCGAGGGCTCGCTTCGGCTAAAAGTCGATCTAACCGCTATCCCGTTTAGCGTCGATGCTCCACTTGCATGCTCACACCCCGCGTTCCGTTCCTTGCTCACACATCCAGCTGTCTCCATGCTCTCCGTCATTGCACCTTCTCTTACACACCCCCCCAGGTACACTCATAGACTTCGTCACACACCTGACCACCGCACACCTTGGCACACACTCGTCATTCGTACACCTCACCAACACACCTCTTTGCGCCCACTCCTCGGTCACATCCTCTGTGACAACCACGGGTGTGCACTCATCTGCACACCCAATCATGTGCCTCACTACTAACTCAAGCGTGCATTCCCACACACGCTCGACCATTCCAGGTGTGCATCCTTTCATTCCAGGTGTACATCCTTCCATTCCAGGTGTACATCCTCTCTCACCTGCCACAACCAACTCATGCTCCGTGTCACTCTCACTACTCTCACCACCACACTCGGTCGCGCCTTCACCCTTACTCTCGACCGCACACTCTTTTATCATGCACCCCTCCGTTACACACCTTTTTCATGCATCCTCTTGTGCACACTCTCCTGTTACACCCTCCGTAACGCTCACCACAGGTGTGCATTCTTCCGTTACATCCCCTGTAACACTCCCCATTACGCGCTTCCATGTGCCCCCCCGACGCGCCATGACCAACTCACTCTCGACAGCACACTCACTAGTCGGCGCGCACTTTTTCCTCACACACCCCATAGTCGGACATCGTCGCACACCTCCTCCTTCACACTCTGTACCTGTCGCACACTTCACCAGTGCCTCTCATGAACACCTGGGTCTAAATCAACACCCAAGCCGACTGAATCTCCCCTCACACCATATACATTTCTGAGTATATCGCCACTCACCTTGGCACCTCGTCGTCGCTCCTCTTCCGCCACCTGCAAACTCTTTATTTGGTTAGTGAGCATATCATCATGATTTGAACACACACCTTGTACCAATTCCATTACTTCCTCCTTTATCTCCCTCTTAGTTTCCCTCCGTCTCTTCTTAATTTCACTCACCCCCTCTTCCACATCCTCTAATTTTTGCTTCACCTCTTTTATTTCCCTGTGCGCCCCCTCAATTTCTTCCTCTAATGCTACCTTGGTCGTTTCTATGTGCGTCCTCACCTCCCGTTCTTTCGTCTCCATTGCCTCTGTCACCTCGTCCAACCTCTTTGTCAACCCCTCATGTACCATCTGACATTCCCTCTTTGTCGCTACAAGTTCTTTTTTGATTTCTTTCTGTGTCGCCTTCAACCCCACGATTATCGCAGTGTTCTTCTCCACTTGATCCACTAATTCCTTCTGTCCCACCGTCAGCTGCTCTACTCCCCGTGTCAGGTCCTCTATGCCCCCCTGTAACCTAGCCGTACTATTTCTCACCTCTTTCTCCATACGCTCCTCACCTCGCTTTACCTCCTCGCTTACCCCCGCGAACTCCCCGCTCACACCTCGTCTGATCTCCTCCCCCATTTCTCCCATTTCTCCCATCTCTTTGGTAGATGCTGCCCCCAGCTGTCCCAAATCATTCCTCTGGGCATCCAATTTGGTTTCTAACCCGATTTTCACCTCCTCTATCTGCTCTCCCATTTGTTTAATTTCCTGGGCGGTTTGCTCCCCTATTTCCCTCAATTTGCCTTCCATAGTGTTTTCTAACCCCGTTAACCCATTCTTCACCTCTTTCATCCCGTTGTCTAACCCCTCAAATTTGTTGTCTAAACCCTCAAATGTATTGTCTAAACCCTCAAATTTATTGTCTAAACCCTCAAATTTATTGTCTAACCGTTCACTGGTACCCCTTGCTTCGTCCCTCATTCTGCTTTCCATCCCTTCAATTTGGTTTCCCATGTGCTGCCCCATTCGATTTTCTAATTGCTCACCCTGAGCCCTCGTCTCTTCTTTTTGGGTGTCTAATTTGGCCATTATTTGCACCATAAATACTCTCATGTACTCCGGCATCTCGGGCTCGGCTGCCGCGACCACGTGCGAAGCGCCGCCATTTTGTGCACCTGATACCCCCGCAACCACATCTTCATTGCTCTCCTCTCTCTCCATTTCCCCCCTGTGGTCCTGGGTTAACCCTAACCCCTCTTCTAATTCCCCCACCGGCATCCGGTCGCCTTGACCATCCATGGCACGATTTTAAATTTAGGATGTTAAATAAAATTGTGGGCCACTCGTAATTTGAGCGCGCTAAGTGCGCTTCAGGTCCGAATCTCGCTCCTGGCACCAATTTGTTACGGATCTCTCCGTCGGCCTCTTTCCCCCTTATCGAGGGGGGATTAATCCCCTCGTCTCCGACTGACCGACGTGGTTCTGAAGCTGCACAAGCTCCCTCCGGAGAGGCAGGTGCGCAACCTCGTTCGCGACCGCGGACAGATGTTAATTGCCGAGCGGTTTAGCAACCGCGGCACGAACCATTAACAGAACGAGATCCGATTCTTATACGTTGGCCAAATCGTGCCACAGGTATTCAATGGGGAAACCTCAAAGACGAACGGATGTGAAGAAGAAGAAGGCAAAGGTAGGAAGAACAAATATGATTTATTACTAATATTTACACAATCAAAAGAACCAAGGAGAAGGAGGGATAATAAAATAAAGACAGAAAGAATGGAAGGACCAGAAGACACAGTGCAATTTCTACTTACCTATTCAGTCTTACTTATACCCCAGGACAAGACACACAAAACAGACGACAGTCAGACTTACACGGGATGATGACAGGAATGGCAGGAAGGAGAGGAAGGTTCAGCTGGAGCAGGAGAATGGTCGGGCCGGGAGTGAGCAGCCGCCGCCCCTCCTCAGGCGTGTTCGCACGGCGGCGTCGCTTTGTAGCCGCGGCCGAAAACCACTTTCGACGCTCAAAGCTGCTGTGGTCAAAACTGCTGTTGGTTCAGCTCCGGTTGGTCCAAAAATCAAAGCTGCGGTGGTTCAGCTCCACGCTGCTGCTCCTCCTCCACTGGGCTCAACTCCACTCTCGGTGGACTGCTCTTCCTCCACTGGGCTCAACTCAACTGGTAGACTGCGGTACTCAACAACTCTCTGACGCATCTCTGGGGGGGGGGGGGGGGGGGGGGGCGTCGCGTGACGGGTTATATAGGCCACACCCTCGAACCTTCGCGAACCTTCTCGAGCGTTCCCTCTCCGCCCTCTCATGCCAAACCCACGTACTTGGTTGGTTAATCGGGGCTGGCTCACTCCTCCCCTCTATGACGAGGTGCGGAGACACGCCTTTCTTCTCCGAACCGACCGCGTGCTCAATGGAGGCAAATGCAGTTGGTAATTGCTGACAAATGGGGAATTGAAAGGGAATCTAGCTTATTTGAATTTGATGCAATGCAGTGTCAATTAATGGAAGACAGAGCCTTAAACTAATACACACAATAAGGAGATAACTATTTAGAAGGATATATGATTTGCTACGTGCATGTATATGGAGTAACTAAGAGGACGACCTTTGACCTTTACACACAAAACGGAGATATTTACAAGGCATTCATTACACTTAGAGGGTGATATTTACAACAATTCTCAAATCCATAACAATATATATATGAATGTATATGTATGTATATATATGTATATATGAATGTATGTATATATATATATGAATGTATATATATATATATGAATGTATATGTGTGTATATATATATATATATATATATATATATATATATATATATATATATATATATATATATATAAGTGTATGTATGTATATATATGTGTATATATATATGTGTATGTATATATATATATATATATATATATATATATATATATATATATATATATATATATATATATATATATATATATATATATATATATATATATATATATATATAGATATACAGTGAAACCTTGACTTACGAGTTTAATTCGTTCTGTGACCGAGCTCGTAACTCAATTTGCTCGTTTCTCAAATTAAATTTCCCCATTAAAATGCATTGAAATGCTATTAATCCGTTCCAGCCCGCCAAAAACCGATCGCGGTTTAGATGTTATGATGGGCCGAGCGGATGGTCCAACCGCGACCGTTACAGGATCCCCGACTCACCCGATTCCACCCAAACGTTGGCCGGATCGCACCGCAGCTATTCAATAGGGAAAAGACAAAGGCGACAAGGATGTGAAGAAGAAGAAGAAGACAAAAAAAAGGTTGGAAATACGACTAAATTTATTCCTACTATTTACATGCTCAAAGTAACCAAGGAGAAGGAAAGATAATAAAATAATATACAGAAGGATCAGAGACACAGTGCAATTATTAGCTTACCTACAGACTTAATTAAATACCCAGGGACAGAACAAACAAAACAAACTCACGTACACAAGAAGGGTGGAAGGGCAGGAGGTGGATGGCTGGAGGGAGAGGGAGGTCCAAGGGGGTCCTGCAGCTCAACCGGCGCGTTTAGCAGCCGCCGTTCCTTTACGGCCCTGCTCCAAACCGCCGTTCAGGCCCCCAAGCTGCTGTTGTGGCTGCTGTGGACGTCGCGTGCTTTGCCAGGCCTTGTCCGACTCGTCTGGTCCAACCCTCAACTCTTTCTTGGTCGACTCACTCTTTACCACCGACTCCTCACCGCAACCAACGCAACCAACTGACCACCACCACCGACTCCTCACCGCAACCAACGCAACCAACTGACCACCGACTCCACTGACTGACTCCTCACGACTCTCCCCTGGCAACCGACTCACTTGCTTCCTGCGTGCGCGCCTTTATAACGCCTCCGGCGATTAAGCCGCCGGCCTTCAGGACACGCCCATCGGGGTGCTCACCTCGGCCCTGGTTGGTCGCGCGACCCTCTGGCTCCGCCCTTGATGACGACGGGCGGGCACGCCTTTCTTCTCCGATTCGAGCACATGTTCAATGGTGGTTTTGGAGGGGAGGTAATTGGGAATCGAGGCTCGGCAATGACGAAAGGGGATGTGAAGGAAATGGGGATTTTGGGGATGGGAATGAAAGGGGATCTATTCTCTTTCACTGGTGCAATGGAGTACTTCAATTAATGGGAGACACAGCCTTACCCTAAAACACAGAATAAGAGATAACTATCAACAGGGGTATTCTATTACTTGGCTGACGTGTATGCTTGTGGACTAGTTATGGGATGCCCTTTCACCTTTACACAGCTCCGGAGGTAGGGGGGCGCAGAATAAACAATAATAATAATAATACAGCACACAATCAAAAAAATACAGTCCTCATCTCCGTATACAGTTCAACGGATGGTCCAACCGTTGAACTACCTCATCGGTCGCCGGATGTATACAGACGGTATACAGATGTATACCGTCTGTATACATCTCCGTATACAGATGGTGGGAGGGATTTTCGAAGCTCCACACGGTGTCCACGTTTTTCGAAGTTAAGTCTGTTCACAATTGTATTTTGTCGAAACTGTATTTATCTTTCGGTGTGTGAAGTTATTGTGTGCAACTTTGGTTGTTTCTCGGTGTTTATCTTTCATAAATTGATCGTCTGTTTGCCGTGTCGCGAGCAAGGCCTTTGCCGCGTCGCGAACGATTTGAAATCGAAGTTAAGTGATTGTTCCCATTTGTATTTTCGTTAAAACTGTATTTATTTATGGTGTTGTACGTATATTGTGTCCCGACGAAGATTTTTCGGTGCAAATCTTTCATACCTGTATTGAAAATCGTGTTAATTCGTGTCGTGTCTTGAGGCCTTGTACAGTGTGCACTGTACAACCTTGAGGCTTTGTTTTTCTCTCAGCGGTCCGTCGTTTGTGATCCAATAACTTTCGTTCTCTGTATTCCCAGGCTTTTCACCCATAGCCTACTTCCTTGTGTAAATCTCAACTCAAAAAAAAAAAAAAAAAAAAAAAATTCCCTTCCCTGTTCTCATTCGTTTATTCATTCTTATTCGTTCGTTCGTTCTTCGACCACGTGTTTCTCCCCCATTTCCCCAGATAGTTTTCACTCATTAACCTTCAATGTTTACACTTTCCCCTCAAGTTATGTATTCCGTCATATTTTATAACACCTTTTTCTTCTTCTTCTTTAACAGGCTGCTTTCGACTTGCTCACCAAATCAATTCATCCCAAAAAAAATATCCATCTCCTATAGTGCCTTTTTTCTACATTCCCTAAACTCTCCTGCACTCCATCCTCCATCCAGCGTCCTTAAACGTATTTTTAACTCGAAGGTCACAAGAAACTCATTTTGCAATAAATGTTCGTTTCCCATAAATCGTACACTTTCAAAAATCCAATCTCACCCCTCCCCTCCAAATCTTCCCCATAACCCCTCCCCTCCAAATCTTCCCCATCACCCCTCCCCTCCAAATCTTCCCCATCACCCATCCCTTTCAAATCTCCCCCCCTTGCCCCCTCCCTCCTAAACTACCCCCTCACCCCTCCCCGCCAAGACGCCCCCTCGCCCCTCCCCTCCTAGACTCCTGCCTCACCCCTCCCCTCCAAATCTCCCCCATATCCCATCCCTTTCAAATCCCTCCCCTTGTCCCTTCCCTCCCAAACTCCCCCCTCACCCCTCCCCTTCAAATCTCCCCACCCTCATTGCTTCTCAATTTCCCCCCTCTCACTCCCCCTCCTCAAAGCGTCCTCCCCGCTTCTTCCCCCTTCAAACTCTCACCTCCATCTCCCCCAACCTTCTGCCTCGCTCTTCCCCCTCCTCAAATAACACCTCATTGTGGCTCACCCAATCACCATCAAACCTTTTGTCCGCCCCATCCTTCCATTTCTCCGAGCTATTCTGAAATCTCTGACACACCTTCAACAGCTCTCCCTACCTCTTCCACCTCTTCCACATCTTACCCTACCCCTCCTCCCCCCTGTTCTGTATCTGATGCTCCCCCTTCCTCTTCATTAACGGTATGGACCTCAAACATCCGGGGCCTTCGTTCAAACTTAACTGATCTCTCCATACAGGTTGCTTCTGTCAAACCAGACGTGATCTGCTTAACAGAAACTTTCCTCCTTTATGATGTCTCTGATTCCATAGTATCTCTCCCGGGCTACTCCCTCCTCCGGTATGATAGACCTGAGCCTCGTCCTGGAGGCGGGGTTGCTATCTTTATCAAAAACTCTCTTCCTCACTCGCCCTGCACTGCACTCTCTCCACCTCACCCCCAGGAATACCTCTGGCTACGGCTTCCCCTTCGCTCCCACCTCTTGTTCATATGTGTGTTGTACCGTCCACCAAACAGTGATGACTCCATCTACATCTCGCTGTCTGATGATATGGACCAACTTCTATCTACTCATCCCAACTCTCTCTTCCTCATATGTGGTGATTTCAACTGTCATCATGCCAGTTGGCTGGGTGTGGGTACCTCTCTCACCAGCCATGGCTCCTCAGCAAAGGACTTCTGTGACTCACTGGGACTGACACAATCTGTCAATTTCCCGACCCGGATCTCAGTCAACGGAACATCTTCTCTTCTGGACTTGGTTATGACTAACTTCCCTGAAAATGTCTGCTGCTCTTCTTCTGCTCCGATCGGATCATCTGATCATGTCCTTGTTAAAGTGGACATCTCTCTGACCATCCTCAGGGAGCCTACTCAGCGTCGACGAGTCTGGCATTTCACTCAGGCCAACTGGCACGGTCTTCAAGCAGCCATCAATCATCTGGACTGGTCTCCCATCTCTACCACCTCTGACATCAACTCATCCTGGGAATTCTTCCAAAGTAAATTGCTCTCTCTCATGCACAGATTTATCCCATCTCGTCTTCAGTTGTCATACCCTTCCTCCCGTCCATGGTACACGGAATCTTGTGGTGAGGCTGTTGCCCAGAAACAACTTGCCTTCGTCTCCTGGAAAGCAAATCCAACGGAAGGAAATCTCATTTCCTTTCACAAAGCCCGAAACAAGTGTGTGTCCACCCTCAGGAGAGCCAGGAAACAATATCTCTCCATTCTCAAGACCGAACTCTCTTATCTGTCTCCCTCTTCCAAATCCTGGTGGCGTCTGGTCAAATCCGTTTCTGGTGTTTGTTCCCCCTCCATCCCCTCCCTTACCTCAAATGGCTACACAGCTGACTCAGCACGTGAAAAAGCTGAATGCCTCAACTCTGTGTTTGCCTCTAAATCTTGTGTCCCAAACCCATCCCTCTCTGTACCCACCATACCCAGTCGTACCCTGCTGCTCCTGGACTCCGTGTCCTTTCCTCCTGACAAGGTGGAAAAGTTTCTGTCAACCCTCGTCTCTGATTCTGCAACTGGACCCGACGGCATCAGCCCACGGGTCCTAAAATCCTGCTCTGCTGCTCTATCTCACCCTCTCTCTGTTCTCTTCACCCTCTCTTTTGCTCAAGGTCAACTGCCATCTGCTTGGAAATCAGCCAACATCACCGCTTTGCACAAAAAAGGTGCAAAAACAGATCCTAGCAACTACAGACCAATCAGCCTTCTCCCAATTATCAGCAAAGTCATGGAATCCATCATTGCTTCGGATATGAAATCTTTCCTCTTCTCCAATGGCTTGATCTCTGATCATCAATTTGGTTTCAGACCAGGTCACTCTACTCTGGACATGCTGCTTCTGCTGTCTCAACAATGGATGGAGGTCCTCAATGCCAAACAGGAAATTAGAGCTGTCTCCCTCGACATATCACGTGCCTTCGACACGGTCTGGCACCCCGCTCTGCTCACCAAACTCTCCTCCTTTGGTATCCATGGAAATCTCCACGCATGGCTGGCGGACTTCCTCTCTAGTCGTCGTCAACGTGTGGCCCTGAATGGGTTTCTCTCATCTCCTCTTCCTGTTCAGGCTGGAGTTCCCCAAGGCAGTGTTCTGGGCCCCGTGCTTTTTCTGGTCTTCATCAATGATCTCTCTGACTCTCTCGAAAATCCTCTCTATCTCTTTGCTGATGACTCCACTCTCTGCCGCTCCATGCCTCTTCCCTCAGATCGGCAGTCTGCTGCCTCCTCACTCTCTGAAGACCTGGACAAAATCACAGACTGGTCAAACAAGTGGAACATGTCTTTCAATCCTGACAAATCTCACACTCTTACTATGTCTCTCCGAAAAGATCGACTGGACAACCCTCCCATCTACTTTCTCAACAATCCTCTCCAAGAAGTTCTGTCGCTCAAGATTTTGGGTCTCACTATCTGCCATGATCTTTCTTGGGAAAACCACATTTCCAAGCTGGCCTCCAAAGCCAGTCGCCGACTGGGCATCCTCCGTCGTGCGAAGTCCTTCCTCGGCACACCTGAGCTCCTCACCACATACAAGGCTTTCATCCGCAGCTCACTGGAATACTGTTCTCCCCTATGGGCCGGTGCTCCTGCCTCACACCTAGCTCGGCTTCACGCTGTTGAAACCAAAGCTTTCAGAATTATTGGAATCTCCCGCGATGAAGCTATCTCTGAGGGCCTTTCACTCACTCACCGCAGGCAGGTAGGTGGTCTTTCTGTCTTCTACCGACTCCTCTCCGGCCTTGCACCCCCAGCTCTCTCTGTGCTCTGTCCCCCAAATATTCCTACAGGTCGCACAAGATCTGCCAGCAACCCTCTGATGGTTAAACTGCCGAAATCTCGGCTCTCTGCTCACCTTCACTCTTTCATTCCTCTTTTCTCCCGCCTCTGGAACAAACTCCCTCACTCCCTTCAATCCCACTCCTCCCTCGAGGTCTTTAAAACAGCTGTTCACCACCATCTCTTATCTTCCCCCATCCAAAACCTTGATCTTTTCTACCCCCGCTAATTCACCCCAGATCCACCTTGTTTGAAATTCCAACTTCTTTCCTGGAAGTCCTGGCAGTGTCCATATGTTTTATACCTCTCCCACCGCCCCCTTCCCATGCCCCCCCCCCCAAAGCCCTCGCCCTCTCTCAGATCTCTCGATGTCTCCATGTCTCTCGGTCCCTGCTCTCAAATGTTGTGTTTGTGTCCTTCCCCCTCTCTCCCCATCTTGTCTACCGCTCCCGATGTTATATGTTTTATGTGTCGGTTTGTCTTTCTGTGTGATTAATGTTCGCTCTTTCACGAGCCTCGATCTTGTATACAAAAAAACAAAAAAACAAAACAAAAAAAACAAAACAAAAAAAACAAAAAAAAAACGGAAGTTTGGGGCCGACTCAGAAGAA
>NC_136262.1:122593333-122653828 GCF_964187855.1 Myxine glutinosa
CCCTTATTTGGCTCATTTATCTTTCAGCTATGGTTACAGTTCTGGCGACAGAGAGGATAAAAACGATGAACAGGAGGAGAGGCAAGGTGAGGCATGTATTCTAGATGGGCCTGGTGTTGTCAATTCCTAGTTGCCCTTGCCAGTGGAGAGTGTATTCTATTGAATCTGTTTTTGTCTGTTTGTCTGTCCACACAGAATGTGAGTATGTCTCTTAATTGCACACTTAAAATGGTGGTGATGATAATAATAACGATAAATATAATGGTACATAATGATGATGGTACATAATGATAATTATAATGGTATGTAATGATAATGGTACATAATGATAATTATAATGGTACGTAATGATAAATGGTACATAATAATTATGGTACATAATAATAATAGTACATCATGATAATGGTACATAATGATAATTATAATGGTACGTAATGATAATGGTACATAATAATAATACATAATGATAATGGTACACAATGATAATGAGAATGGTTCGTAATGATAATGGTACATCATAATAACTATAATGATACATTATGATAATGATAACTCGAGGGCCACTTTATAACTGCAGGCAGTTATGACCGGGTTCCAATCTGCCCTGCTTTGATACAACCACTCTTTGATCAGACATGTGACCCATGACGTCCTCTTCTTTTTAATATGGTAAAAATATTTGTTGTTATTATGATTTTACTATGATTTCTTTGTGAACACCCTGGTGTCCCCAAAGTTTGGGGAACATGTGTGTGAAGTTTCCACTCAATGTACAGCTGTTCTGGGGTGGATTTTTAAAGGTTTAGTCTTAAAAAATAAATATGGCTGCCAGACCGTGTGACCTATTAGGTTTAAATTTACACCCTGGATATAAGTCCAGTTGATCATGTGCATGAAGTTTCACTTTGATCTTGTCAGCCGTTGCGGAGAAGAGGCTTTTAAAATTTTTCATGTTCTATCCAATCCGTGACACCGATTATGTCATCAATTAAATGTTGTCATCAAGTTTCTTCCTCGATGACCCTCAAAAATTTTCATACTGAACGGATAAAGCGTTTGACACATCCAATTATGACGTCATAATGAAGGCACTGATGAAGTCATCGTTATCAAATGTTGTTCCCCATAGTGTGTTCCTGCCGTGTGCCAAGTTTCATTTTTGTTCGTGCACCGGTTCCAGAGAAGACGTCCAAAGTATTTCGTTTTTTTCCAAGATGGCACCCGTTCCACATGACTTATGATGTCATAGTTATCATTGATGCAATTCTGCATGATTAGATGCATACGATGGTGAAATTTTGTGTCAATCGGACCAACAGTTGCTGAGAAAATGAATTTAAAAACAAATAAACGTCTTTGCTCTTTCACGAGCCTCGATCTTGTATCCAAAAATAAATAAATAAACAAGCGTTACGCCGAGGTCCCCCGTCGGTGAAGTGATGTGAGTTGACAAAGTGGAAGACGCAGAAAACATGTAAGAGTCGATAATATTTGCGAGTGGGTTGGAGACACACCCACACACCAGATTAGAAGTTAGTAGTTTGGGGAGAGGGAGGGGAGGAGAGGGGGAGGGAGGGAGAGGGGAGGGGGGAAGGGGAGGGTGAGGGGGGGAGGGGGTGGATGGAGGGGGGGGAGGGGGAGGAGGGGAGGGGGAGGGGGAGGGGGAGGGGGGGGGCGGGGGAGGGGAAAAGGGAGGGGAGGGGGGGTGGAAAGGGAGGGGGAAAAGGGAGGGGGAGGGGGGAGAAGGGGAAGGTGGAGGGGGGAGGGAGGGGGAGGATGGATGGGGGAGGGGGAGGGAAGGGGAGGGCCACTCAACAATGACGTTGCAGTTCTCATGGTCGGAGAGCAGCACAACAATCGCGACATCGTCCTGCATCTTTGCAAGAGCACGAAGCGGATTTTGGAGACTCACCGATCCTGTGACCCACGCCCTCCAGTACCGGCGTTGCCGGGCGGGGGAAGGGAGACCCGAACATTCCCAACCCGTGCATTCGCCCTCTTGACTCAAGCTCGTATTCGATTCGTATTCGAAATCGAAAGGGGAAAGGGGAAATCCTTCGTATTCGAATTCGTAAACACGAAATATGAATTAAAATTTAATTCATATCGCACAAAATCGACACAAAACACGATCGCATGAAGGTGAAAAAACGCAATGGCTTTTCGCCCTGAATTACGTGCAAACGTGTGACGTGTGACGGGATGGAACATCACGTGATCGCTCTGAGCGAATCAGCAAGCTGCTCGCACTGGCTGAGATTAGCGGGTACTTCGCTGAAATGCGCTGAGGTAAATATGAATAAAAAATATGGATCTCGTCAAATATTGTCTCGGCCATGTTCGTCCCAGGCTCAATGGCCATGTCTATGCCAAATATCAAGCACGTGAGCCTCTCCGTTTCGGAGTCTATCGGTAACATTACACACGCACACACACACACACACACACACTGTTTTATATATATATATATATATATATATATATATATATATATATATATATATATATATATATATATATATATATATATATATACACATATATACAGTGGAAACTTGACTTACGAGTTTAATTCGTTCTGTGACCGAGCTCGTAACTCAAATTGCTCGTATCTCAAATCAAATTTCCCCATTGAAATGCATTGAAATGCTATTAATCCGTTCCAGCCCGCCAAAAACCACACCAATTTTTTTTTAAATATACAGTATATATAAAAATATCTCGCGCTTTATATTTCACCTGTATGCAGCATACAAGTTGGCAGGATGGCCTGGACTGGAGGTACGCACACTTGACTCTAAAGTCTAAACTGTCCAGCCTGGGTTTGAATCCCGACCCAGCTATAACCTGTCATGGGTGAATCACAGGCAGGGTGATTCATCAATGTGTGTACCGCTAAACTGGGCGCCCCGTTTGCGTCCCATTAGTTGTTGGATGTTAAGGATCTCACCGTGTTTTCCACAAAGAGAAGGCGAGCTATCGCCGGCACTCTGAACAAGTTGTGGCCTGGCATGCTCTTCTCCTCTGCCGTTATATACGTCCTCCTCGGCACCTCGCTCATGTTTTTCGACGATTGCGTGTTTTATATCCAAGCACAAGTTTTATATAAAACACGACGATTGCGTGTTTTATATCCACAAGTTGTGGCCTGGCATGCTCTTCTCCTCTGCCGTTATATACGTCCTCCTCGACACCTCGCTCATGTTTTTCGACGATTGCGTGTTTTATATCCAAGCACATCATCCTCTTCTTCTTCTCAGTACCGTGTTTTCCACAAAGAGAAGGCGAGCTATCGCCGGCACTCTGAACAAGTTGACGGCAGAGATACTGTACTTGCACGGCAAGATAACCACGTGACCAGAACCCACCTGGTGGCGTAAACTCAAAATAACCAACATGCGAAAACAAAAATGCAGCGCTATACGACAGAGATATACTGTACTTGCACGGCAAGATAACCACGTGACCAGAACCCACCTGGCGGCGTAAACTCAAAATAACCAACATGCGAAAACAAAAATGCAGCGCTATACGACAGAGATACTGTACTTGCACGGCAAGATAACCACGTGACCGGGTGGCGAAAGCTCGTAACTCGGATCTCGGCTCGCATCTCAAAGCAATAAACCGCCCGAGCGACGGCTCGTATCTCGAAAAACTCGTAAGTTGGGGCACTCGTAAGTCAAGGTTCCACTGTATATATATATATATATATATATATATATATATATATATATATATATATATATATATATATATATATATATATATATATATATATATATATTTCTGTCAGTTGATTGTTTGCCATTTGTATTACAGTGTACAAGAAGGTAGAAATAAATGAATGACATGTTTATCTAACCATTTATTCGGGGGGAAAATTATTACGGAAGTGTAAGTGGATCCCGGAAAGTGGATCGGCCGCCGCGGTCCGATCGAGTGGCCGGCACGCTCCCCAGACCTTACACCTCCAGATTTCTTTCTTTGGGGGCTCATGAAAGACCTTGTTTATCGTGAAAAGCCTCGTACCATTGAGGAATTGAAGGCTCAAATTACTGCAAAGTTTGAGGAAATTGATATCAAACTCTGCAAGCGTGTGTGCCACCCTGCCTGCTCGGCTGCAATTGTGCATCGATCACGAGGGAGGGCACTTTGAAAATTGCAAGTAAAACAGCTTGGTACACTTTCGTAATAATTTTCCCCCAAATAAATGGTTAGATAAACATGTCCTTCATTTATTTCTACCTTCTTGTACACTGCAATACAAATGGCAAACAAACAATCAACTGACAGAAATATATATATATACATATATACATATATAAACAGAAATCGGGCGCTACTTCTGACTCACCCTGTATATGGTGGTGGCCATCTTGGATTTTGACGTGGCGACCCAATTTTCAATAGCGTTCTTCCTTATGCCTAGATACACCCACACACCACATTAGAAGTTGGTACTTCGCTTATTGTTCAAGATATTCCGCTCACAAGGTTCAGACATGCATGGCGGTGGCCATCTTGGATTTTGACGTGGCGACCCAATTTTCAATCGCGTTCTTCCTTATGCATAGATACACCCACACACCAGATTAGAAGGTAGGAGCTCGTTTATTAGTCCCCGACCGGTGTACACCGGAGGGGACTATAGGTTTGCACGCCGTCCGTCTGTCAGTCCGTCCGTCACTCTGTCAATCTGTCAGTCGGTCACGCAAAGAACAGTTTTCCGGATTTTTTTTTCTAAACGCTTAATGCTAATGATTTCAAACTCAATGCTAATGAATGAAACAAATGGCACATGGCACACTTAATGCCAATGAAACAAATGGCACATGATTTCCTCATGATAGGTTACAGATCAAGTTCGAACTTCACGACGTTTCGATCATTTTTGACAAAGTTATGGCACTTTGAACTTTGGGAATTCTGATAATTCTGATGATCCTTAACTCAGTGCCATTTTAAGTTTTAATTTCCTTTAAAAAAGATTTTCTCTGCAATAATTGGACCGATTGAGATCAAATTTTCACCGTAGGGGGGACTCGGTCTGTAGAATATTTTAATGGTAATTATGACGTCACAGGTCACGTGGTTCGGCCGCCATGTTGTTTTTCATGAAAACACAAAAACCCCTTTTTCTCTGCAACGGCTGAACAGATCGAGGCCAAACTTTGCAGGCGAAATCGCATACCCATGGCGAACAAAAAAGTCATCGAGCATGATGTCATGCGTCACATGGTTTCAGAGTTATGACGTTTTTAAGCATGAACCTTTAAAACTGAGCTCTTCCGTCATTTTTGATCCAATCGAGGGGAAACTTCACAGATCTGTTCAGCATATCAGTCTACTAAAATGTCCTTTTGGAATTTGCGATAGGGCACGTGGTTTGGCAGATAACGTTAATTAAACGAAAAAAAATAAAAATGGATATCTCTTGTTTATTCTCGAGTTCTCCTCAAGCCGCACCGCACGCCCTCAGCCTCGTCTCGCGAACGTCAAAAGCGTGACACAGCGCGCGCTTTCCGGAGGGGCGGAGCCAAGCCGAGCAACATATATATACACATCGATCATTGATCATGAACCGGAAAATATCATAAATGACTGATATTTAGCGAGTATTTATATTATTTTAGATATTTATTGAGTACCAGCTTGCTGGGATGAATGATCATGGTGTGTACCCAGATTTAGAATAGGTACACCGTATCCCTGCGCATCGTAAGAGGCGACCAAGGGTTGGCGTCGGGAAGGGCATCCGGCCATAAAAACATTGCGTCAAACAGGGAACCATGATTGTCATGGGGCCCGCAAGGCTAACCCCGCTCTAGCGGGGAAAATGGCCTTAAAACGATCATTCATACTGATATTTCGCGACTCAAAAGGTTCTTTATCAACAACTTATTTTGTCGTGCTTCTGCTGACCTGTCTGCAAGGTGTATAAATCGAAGTCCCGAGTGCGAATCACAGGTGAGCCCGTCCTGAGGTAATTCGCGATTGGGATCGATTCAGAACCTGTGGGTAAATACAAAAGAACAACATGCATTTTAAGGCCATTTTCCCTGCCAGAGCGGGGGTTAGCCTTGCGGTCCCCATGACAATCTTCTCCATTTTGCCCTATTTTCTGCATCTCTCCTTGTTAACGCCCTTGCCCGCATTTCTTCTTCCACCATCTTTAGCCAAGTCTTTCTCGGTCTTCCCCGTCCTCTACTTCCTTCTACATTCATTTCCATCACTCTTCTCAACCAGTCACTTTCATCCTTCCTCAACACATGACCAAACCATCTCAACCTGTTCTTCTTCACAGCATCAATCACAGGCTCTATTCCCATCATTTTTCACAATTCATCATTTGTCTTCCTCTCTCTCAACGATACTCCGCATATCCATCGAACCATTCGCATTTCCACCCTTTCCAAACTTCGTTGCTGCTCTACGTTCATTACCCATGTCTCACTCCCATAAATCATAACACTTCTCACACATGCAGCATACACCTTTCCCTTCAGCTTCAACGACACTCCCCTCCTTATCAGCACGCCACTCAGTTCCCGAAACTTCTTCCATGCACATCTCACTCCAGCAACCGTTGCCGAGTCTGATCCACCTTCTCCATTCAGCATGTCTCCGAGGTAGCAAAATGTTTTCACACCTTCCAGCTTCACGCCGTCTCCAAGATCAAACTCAACATTTCCTCCATCTGCAGCTCCCTCTGCGCACACCTTACATTTGAATGTAGCTGCCACACTGGTTAATGACCCTCTCAGACCACTACATTTTTGAGGAACCCACTCAGCGCACATTGTGCATTGAATGGAGTTCACTCCGACACCCTTCCTGCACACCCACAGGGCCACTTCCCAGTTCTTTCCACCTCACCACATGCTTTACCACTTGCCATCACCTTCGTCTTTCCGATATTCACCTTCAGACCTTTTGTCTCCATACATTCCTTCCACTTGTTCATATTTTCCTTCAGTCCATCCATGCTTTCCGCAATCAACACCAGATCATCTGCATACAACAACTCCCATGGTAAACCCTCCTTTACGTTCTGAGCCAGCACCTCCATCACAGCTACAAATAGTAGTGGACTTAGTACCGACCCCTGATGCACTCCCACCTTCACCTCAAACTCACCACTGTTCCCGTCCTTCGTCCTTACAGCTGTGCGCGCTCTTTTGTACATTGCCATCACGACTCTGATCAACCATTCCTCCACTCCTAACTTCCTCATTGCCCATGTCAATACTTTGCGTGGAACCCAATCGAATGCTTTCTCCAGATCAACAAACCCAAGAAACAACTTCTTCCTCTTCTCCATGTACATCTCCTTCAACTGCCTCACAATAAAAAGCGTGTCTGTCGTTCCTCTTCGTGGCATAAATCCAAACTGCATTTCGTCAATCTTCACTTTCTTCCTTATCCTCCTCTCCAACACCCTTTCCAATACATTCATTCCATGCTCCAATAAATTTGTCGCTCGGTACGAGCCACACTCTGGAGGGTCATCTTTCCCCTTGTATAGAGGGACGAGGGTACTCAGTTCCCAATCCACTGGAATGCGGCCTTCTTTCACCGCCAGAATCTCTGTCATTCTCTTCACACCCCAACTTCCTGCTGCCTTCAACATATCTCCCACAACTCCCATCACCCCTCCCGCTTTTCTACTCTTCATTGCTTTTATCGCTTCCTCAACTTCCTTCTCAGTTATCTTCTCTGGCGGTCCTAATACTGGGGTACTCTCTATGTTGCCATCCCATTCATTCTCTGTATTCAACAGCATTTCCATATATCTTTTCCATCTTCCTTTAATTCCATCTGGGTCCACAACGATTTGTCCCACTTCATCCTTCAAGCAACTCACCCCCATCACATCACACCTCTCTTTCGCTTCACGGCTTCGGGGGCCCCGTCAGCACCACGCCACGTTTGCCTGGTCAGCACCACGGCGGCCCGGTCAGCACCACACCCTTGGAAAGGACTTCGATGCACGTCGGCCCAGTCGGCCCAGAGTCTGGCGCGAAGTCCAAGGACATCAGCACGTCATCTGAAAACAGTTGGTGCGAACCACTTGGTCAATGGCGCGAACCAGGTCCCGACACGCCCTTGCTCGCTTGGCCCCGATGAAGGCCGCACTGGGTGTTCTCCAAACAGGGGCAAAATCGCCCAAGCCGCGCTGCATTTCGGCGGCGGAAAGCAGCCATGAAGCGACGATATTCGGTCGGGCTGTAATGCGAACACCACGGCGGCCCGGTCAGCACCACACACTTGGAAAGGACTTCGATGCTCGTTTGTGTATTTTGAATCGAAGGATTTCAATCCAGCTCCACTCAATGGCACTCAAGAGCTCACGCAACACAGGAAGTGACGTCGCCGCCTTGAAAAGCAAGAACACCTGCTTTTGGTGTTCTGTGGGTAAATGTGGGTAAATAACACTGTGGGTAAACACTGTGGGTAAATAACCCTTGGTAATTTCCCCAACAGTTTTCCGGACGACAGACTGCCGGTACGGGACATGTATTGCAGTGCAATACTCAGAATGCTTGTTTTTCAAGATATTTCGCTCACAAGGTTCAGACATATATGGTGGCGGCTATCTTGGATTTTGACGTGGCGACCCAATTTTCAATAGCGTTGTTCCTTATGCCTAGATAAAACCACACACCGGATTAGAAGTTAATAGTTCATTTATTTTTCAAGATATTCCGCTCACAAGGGTAAGCACGCACGGACGCACACATGGACGGAGGGTAAAACCATAGTCCCCCTTTCGCTCCGCAGTGCGACGGGGGACAAAAAAGTGGCGGGATTACAAGTGCAGGTATAATAATAATAATGAATGAATGAATGAATGAATGATCGTTTTAAGGCCATTTTCCCCGCTAGAGCGGGGGTTAGCCTTGCGGGCCCCATGACAATCATGGTTGCCTGTTTGAGGCAATGTTTTTATGGCCGGATGCCCTTCCTGACGCCAACCCTTGGTCACGCTCTTATGATGCGCAGGGATACGGTGTGCCTATTCTAAATCGGGGTACACACCGTGATCATTCATCCCAGCAAGCTGGTACTCAATTTGCTGACCTCGGAAGGATGACAGGCTGAGTCAACCCCCTCGGCGTTAATTCAGCGATCGACCGGGATTCAAACCCAGGATCCTAGGATCCCCAGCCGGCACCCTAACCACTAAGCCAAAACCAGGCTTATAATAATAAAAATGATGATAATAATAATAAACAAGACAAGAACAGATACATTCAAAGTACACCGCCCCCATGCCAAATAATTAAATATCCTCCAGCGCGGCATTGCCGGGGCGCCTCTGGCACCCGGAAATATCGCCGTGCACCTCATAGAGACTTTGGACTATTTGTATTTGGAGGGAGAGGTGCACAATATTTGATTGATTAATTGCATAATTAAAATCAATAAAAGATTGTCATAAAATATTTTCTTTATCAATTGGCTAATAGCATAACTAAACCACTAGTGCTTCATCCAAAGATGTAACTTTTAGAAATTTAATTAAATAAGTCACTTGTAAAGAAATTAAATAATTAATTTATTAATCGATTAATTGATTAATCAATAAATCAAAATACACTTTACAGACAAATCACTTGGTCATTGTCATGTCCAAATATCAGCTTCGTAGCTCAACAGGTGCCTGAGATATTGGCCAGATGAGAAAGAAAATACATAAATGATTAATAATGAAAATAAATAAATAATAATCAAAATTTTTTATTAATCAATTGCCTAATAGAACACATAAATCACCACCATTTCATCCGAGTCTGTAATTAAAAAAAGAAAATATTTTTAGTCATGAATCAAATAATTAAATAATTAATCGATTAAATGATTAATCAATAAATCAAAAATAGCATTGACAGCCAAATCACTTGGTCATTGTCATGTCTAAATATCAGCTTCCTAACTCAAAAGGTGCCCGATATATTGCCCAGATGAGAAAGAAAATAAATAAATGATTAATAATGAAAATAAATAAATAATAATCATTAAAAAATCAAATAATTAATCAATTGGCTAATAGAACACATAAACCACCACCATTTCATCCGAATGTAACTTAAAAAAATTAAAACATTTGTCATGAATCGAATAATTAAATAATTAATCGATTAATTCATCAATCAATAAATCAAAAATAGCCTTTACAGTCAAATCACTTGTTCATTCTCATGTCCAAATATCAGCTTTCTAACTCAAAAGGTGCCTGAGATAATGGCCAGAAGAGAAAGGAAATGTATGAGTACTTAATTAATCGCTAATAATTAAATAACTCATCAATTCCCCCCTCTGTGGAATACTGTTCCCCCCTCTGGGCTGGTGCTCCTGCCTCACACCTTGCTCGGCTTCACGCTGTTGAGGCCAAAGCTTTCAGAATCATTGGAATCTCCTGCGATGTAGTGAACTCCGAGGGCCTTTCACTCACTCACCGCAGGCAGGTTGGTGGTCTTTCTGTCTTCTACCGACTCCTCTCCGGCCTTGCTCCCCCAGCTCTCTCTGTGCTCTGTCCCCCCCAATATTCCTTCAGGTCGCACAAGATCTGCCTGCAACCCTCTTATGGTTAAACTGCCAAAGTCTAGGCTCTCTGCTCACCTTCACTCTTTCATTCCCCATTTCTCCCGCCTCTGGAACAAACTCCCCCATTCTCTTCAATCCCACTCCTCCCTCCAGGTCTTTAAAACAGCTGTTCACCACCATCTCTTATCTTCCCCCATCGAAAACCTTGATCTTTTCTACCCCCGGTAATTCACCCCAGAGTCCTTGCAGTGTTCATATGTTTTATTCCTCTCCCACCTCCCCCCAAGTCCTCCCGATGTCCCTGCTCTCAAATGTTGTGCTTGTGTCCTTCCCCCTCTCTCCCCATTTTGTCTGCCGCTCCCCTTGTTTTTTGTGTTTTGTGTGTCGGTTTGTCTTTTTGTGTGATTAATGTTAGCTCTTTCACGAGCCTCGATCTTGTATACAAAAAAAAAAGAAAATGTTTTTTTTTTTAAAAATTGATTAATCAAAAAACCAAAAAATGCCTTTTTGACAAAGTACTTGCTCACTATTGTGCCGAAATTTCAGCTTCCTTGCTCAAAGGATGGCTGAGATATCACCTGGACAAACAAACAAACAAACAAACAAGAAAGCAAGAAAACAAACAAACAACCGGAGTGAAAACTGAGTACTCCCTTTCAGCGTGCATCACTGCCGAGCCCCCTTCGGTGCCCTGCAATGACGTTATGCAGTGCCTGGAGATGGCATAGGAAAGGTGCGGTGTACAATAGACGGTCTCCTACGACAGGCCACTTTATAACTGCAGGCAGTTATGACTGAGATCCAATCTGCCCCACTTTGATAAAACCACACTTTGATCGGACATGTGACCCATGACGTTCTCTTTATAAACTTTTTTTTTTACTGAATTCTGAATTTGATTTCAATTGCAGTCGGACCCGACATTCAGGTATTTATTAGACAATCATTTAGGTATTAGGTTGCAGACAGCAACCTGTCGTGGGTTTAATAAGCACCTGGTCGAACTCGGACAGTGCATAACAGATTTATTAATTACTAGCTGAATGCACCCGGCGTTGCCCGGGTTCTTTTTGAATGAATTTAATCTTCTGTACATAGGTTTGACTTGAGCCCAGTATCATTTAGTGCTCAACGATTCCTTGTTCTTTCTTCTGTCGGGCCCCGCGAGAGAGAATTTTGAAGGCATGTGTTGCAATCAGTCAGATATTCCTATTAAGTGCATACGTTGTACTGCAAGATAATTTTTTAAAGAAGAAAAAGATTTATTGCGAAATGGGCCCAGGCCGGCCGAGGCGGCCTCGACCGGCCTCGCCACCTTGCCGATAACCTTCCCGGGGCCTGTCCTGACATTTTTTTGTGTGAGAGGTTTCCTCCTATCTTTCACCGTTCAGGAGATTAGCGCGTGCAGACAAACAAAAACTTTCACACACATATATATATATATATATATATATATATATATATATATATATATATATATATTTTGTTATGGATATGAGGATTGTGTTTTTTTTTATTGTGTTTTTTTATTATTATTGCTTTATTCTGGACCCTCCTCACTCCAGTGTTGTATAAAGGTCAAAGGGCATTCCCGTAGTTAATTCCATAAAGCATACACGTCAGCCAATCATAGATTTCCCCCTTGTTGATAGTTATATCTTTATTATGTGTATTAGGGTAAGGCCTTGTCTTCCATTAAGATGACACTCCATTGCACCAAGTGAAACAAGCTAGATCCCCTTTCAGTCCCATTCCCAAAATCTCCATTTCCAGCTACATCCCCTCCAAGTCTCCATTGCAAACGGCACTGGGCAGTTTGCCAGGTTTGTTACAGCGGTGGGTTGCTGATTTCGCCCCAAAGCCGCCATTAAGCATGTGCTCAGCTCGGGGAAGAAGGGCGTGCCCGCCCATCGTCATCAAGGGTGGAGTCAGAGGGCCTGTGCCCACCAACCAGGGCCGAAGCGAGCTCACCGGGGGGCGGGTCCTGAAGGCCGGCGGCTTGATCGCCGGAGGCGCTATAAAAAGCGCGCGCGCAAGAGCCGAGGAGTTGTTGGACAGGGAGACGTGCGTTGTTGTTGAGTTGAGTGGTTGGACCAGATGAGCTTTGACAAAACGAGAGGGACGAGTCCTAAAAAGAGCACGCGACGTCCACACAGCCGCAGCAGGAGCAGCAGCCACAGCAGCAACAACAGCCGCTTGGGGCCTGGACGGCAGTTTTGAGCAGGGCCGCGAAGGAACGGCGATGGTGAAACGCGCCGATCGTGCTGCAGGACCCGTTGGACCTTCCTCTCCCTCCAGCCATCCACCTCCTGCCTTTCCATCCTTTTGTGTACGTGAGTTTGTTCTGTGTGTCTTGTCCCTGGGTATTAATTAAGCTTGTATAAGTTAATAATTGCACTGTGTCTCTGAGCTCTTCTGTAAATTATTTTATTATCCTTCCTTCTCCTTGGTTACTTTGAGCATGTAAATAGTAGGAATAAATTTAGTAGTATTTCCAACCTTTTTGTCTTCTTCTTCCCGTCCTTCACATCCGTGTCGCTTTTATCTTTTCCATATTGAATATCTGTGGCGCGATCCGGCCAACGTTCGGGAATCGGGTTAGTCGGGGCAACTGTTCGGCCGCGGTGCCATCCGCTCGGCAAACACAACATCTTATCCGTGGTCCGTAACAATTGGTAGTCAGGAGTTGGGATTCGAACCTGGGACTAAATTTATTTAGCCCAAATTTTGGAACACCAATTGTACTATTGGCAGAAGCAATTGGTGTCGGGAGCGGGGTCGGACCCGAAGCGCGGTTAACGCGCTCAAATTTACAAGCTGCTGAAATTTGTTTTGTTTTAAAAAACCCGAATTTTGAAATCGCGCCATGGCTAGTCAAGGCGATCGGATGCAGGTGGGTGAGCTAGAAGAGGGGTTAGACGTAACCCAGGATCAGAGGGAAGAAATGGAGGGGAGCAATGAGGAGGTGGTTGAGGGAGTATCAGGCGCACAAAATGGCGCTCTCGCGCACGTGGTTGAAGGGTCCCAAAATAGCGGCGCCGCGGAGGGCGAGCCCGCGGTGGCGGCTGGGGACGCTGGGCAAACCGGGTTTGACCTCAGATTATTCTTGACCCAACTGAATGCAAAAATGTATAGGATGGGAAGCCAAATCGGGGGGCTCGATGGAAAAATCGGGGGGCTCGATGGAAAAATCGGGGGGCTAGACAAATTTGGGGGGTTGCACAATAATTTTAAGGGGTGAGACAAGAAATTTGAGGGGTTAGACAAGAAATTTGAGGGGTTAGACAAGAAATTTGAGGGGTTAGACAATGGGATAGAAGGGGTGAAAAATGGGTTAGAGGGGTTAGAAAACAAGATGGAAAACAAATTGCGCGAAAAAGGGGAGCAATCCGCCCAATAAATTAAACAAATGGGAGAGGAGATAGAGGAGGTGAAAATCGGGGTAGAAACCAAATTGGATGCTCAGAGGGATGAATTGGGACAGATGAGGGTGGCATCTACAAAAATGATGGAGGAGATGAAGGAGGAGATACGACGAGGTGTAAGCGAGGAGCTCTCGGGAGTACGCGAGGAGGTAAAGCGAGGTGAGAAGCGTATGGAGAAAGAGGAGGAATAATACGGCAAGGTTACAAGGGGGCATAGAGGACCTGATGCAGGAGGTGGAACAGCTGACGGTGGGACAGATGGAGTTAGTGGAGCAGGTACAAAGGAATACTGCGGTACTAGGAGGGTTAAAAGCGACACAAAGAGACATCAAGGACGACTTGATAGCGACGAAGAAGCAATGTCAGATGGTACGTGAGGGACTGACAACGAGGTTGGACGAGATGACAGAAGTAATGGAGACGAAGGACCGGGAGGTGAGGACGCACATAGAAACGGTCAAGGTAGCCTTAGAGGACGAGATTGAGGAGACGCACCGGGAAATAAAAAAGGTGAAGGAAAAATTAGAGAAGGTGGAAGAGGGGGTGAGTGAAATTAAGAAGAGACGGACAGAAACTAAGAGAGAAATACAGGAGGAAGTGATGGAATATGTGCAAGGCCGGTGCTCAAATCGTGATGATGTGCTCGCTAACCAAATAAAGAGTTTGCAGGTGGTGAAGGAGGTGCGGAGACGAGGTGCCAAGGTGGGTGGCGATATACGAGGCAATGTATATAATGTGAGGGGAGCTTCAGTCGGCTTGGGGGTTGATTTGGATCCGGGTGTTCGTGAGAGGCCGTTGTTGAAGTGTGCGACAGGTACGGTGTGCGAAGGAGGAGGTGTGCGAGAATGTCCGACTCTGGGGTGTGTGAGGAAAAAGCGCGCGCCGAGGAGTGAGTGTGCTGTCGAGAGTGAGTCGGTCGTAGCGCGTGTGCGAGGGAGCACATGGAAGCGCGTAGTGAGGAGTGTTACAGAGGATGTAACGAGAGAGTGTACACCTGTGGTGAGTGTTACGGAGGGAGTAACGAGAGAGTGTGCGCAAGAGGATGCGCGAGAAAGGTGTGTAACGGACGGGTGCATGGGGAAAGAGTGCGCTGTCAAGAGTAAGGGAGAATGCACGCCGGTGGTGAGTGTTAGAGGGTGTAATGGGAGAGTGTGCGCAAGAGTGTGCGCGAGAAAGGTGTGTAATGGACAGGTCATGAGGAAAGAGTGCGCTGTCAAAAGTAAGGAAGAATGCACACCTGTGGTGAGTGTAACGGACGGGTGCATGAGGAAAGAGTGCGCTGTCAAGAGTAAGGGAGAATGCACGCCTGTGGTGAGTGTTACAGAGGATGTAACGGGAGAGTGTGCGCAAGAGGGGCGCGAGAAAGGTGTGTAACGGACGGGTGCATGAGGAAAGAGTGCGCTATCAAAAGTAAGGGTGAGTGCGCGACCGAGTGTGGAGGTGAGAGTAGTAAGAGTGACACGGAGCGTGAGTTGGTTGTGGCAGGTGAGAGAGGATGTACACCTGGAATGGAAGAATGCACACCTGGAATGGTAGAGCGGGTGTGGGAATGCACACTGGAATTGGGAGTGAGGCACGTGGTTGGGTGTGCGAGTGAGAGCACACCTGTAGTTATCACAGAGGAGGTGACCGAGAAGGGGGGCGCGAAGAGGTGTGTTGGTGAGGTGTGCGAACGACGAGTGTGTGCAAAGGTGTGCGGTGGTCAGGTGTGTGACCAAGTCTGTGAGCGAAAGAACGAGTGCAATGGCGAAGTACGCGGGGTGTAAGGGCGGCGTTGGAGCACGGAGCTCGGTGAGGGTGAAAGGGGTAGCGTATGCGTGTGAGCATGCAGGTGAAGCATCGACGGTAACCGGGTTAGCGGTTAGAGCGACGTATAGCCGAATCGGGCCCTCGGTGCGCGCCGGGCAGGTTCGCGTGCCGCGAGGACCAGCGAGGATTCGAACCACGGCGGTTTCGAAAGAACCGCCATAGGCGATCCACGCCGGGCCGCGCTTTGAACGGCCGCGTCCGTGCTCCACTAGGCGGAGCGGGCAGCCCGATAGGAAGGGTCGTCATGGCGACCCCTTTTTGTTGAGGCGTTCCGGCAGGTCGAGATCGGGCCATTGGACGGCTCTGTGCCGGGATGGTGCGTGGGATCTCGGCCCGGGTAAGCGTCCTTCCCTGCACCGAGTGCCGGACGCATCCAACCGCTGGCACCAAAGAACCCGCATTCATTGCTCGGCTGTACGAAGCCAAGCTTGAGAAGTGAATTGGCGCACGAGAGGCACTAGTGAGAAGACTGATGATGAGGATAGTGTTTTGGCCCCGAAATTAGAAAAACAAAATTTGATGATTGGCAGAGTGAGGATTGGCAGCCGATTGGTAGTGATTTGCAAATTTTTAATTGGCTGGAATTTAGTGAGCAAAATTGGTAGTGGAAGATACCCGATGTGGTGGGATGGCAACTTTGCCATCTCTCACAGCGGGGGCAAAGGAGCACTAGGTTTATGGGGTTGGCAGTGAAAACTAGCCCGGGAGGGTTCGGATATAATGATAGGGATCTAGAGAAGATGACCTTGGGTAACAGCAAGGTTAGGTAGTGACTGATACCTGTAGTGGGGACGCAGGTAGATTAGAGTGGATGATAATGACGTGGTATGTGCTTCGTTTAAAGGGAAGACGGGGAGCACTAAGTTAGCAGGGCAACAGGTAGATTAGATGATGCCGTGTGAGTGTTGGAGGTGTATTCAAGTGTATTGAGCAGGGTATGAGTAAATGATTGTGAGTGCGAGTTGTAGTGAGATTGCACGGTGTGCAACTGAACAGGTGTATGGAGCAGTGTGTGAGTGAGTGATGGTGATGTGTATGGTGCTGACCAAATGGTCCAGGAAGGAAGGAGGGTGCAGGTGGCACCAGGTGTGATTGCACAGGTGTGCAACTACAGGTGAATGGAGAATGGTTGTATGGAATAAATGGTATGGAATATATGGAGTATTGGAATGGATGGTCGTGGAGTGAGTATGGTGGAAATTGTGGAGTGGAGTGGATGGTGCGAAGGTGTGAATGGGGGAAGAGTGGACCCCCATCACGAATACCCGGGGCGGGTAGTGTAAGTGTTAGGTAGAGGGTACAGGTAAATTGTGGTTGGATATTGGCATCTGTGGTGCGGGTGAAAGAATGGTATTTGGATGGGTGCATTAGTGTTGTGGAAATGGCTGGGCGTGTAGCCTGTTAGTGTGTGTAGTTGGTTTGGGCACTCCACCACTGTGAGGATGTCAGCCAGGTGAGGCCGCAGGTGGGCTCTGGGAGCCGGTAGAGTTGTTGTGGATGGGGCCCGAGGATCCGGAGGACGGACCCGGGTAGCCCAGTGCCAGAGGGCACCGAGGGGTGACAGAGCCAGGAGGGGCCTTCCCCAGTTAGATAGGTGAGGTAAGGAGCAGGGAAGCTCGGAGGCAACTACAGTGGTGGAGGTGTGCAGGTGGGTAGGCCTGCTGGGAGAGCTACACGCCCCAGCCCAGAAATTGTGCAAGGGCACCAGGAGATGAATCGGGGGAGTGAGACCCCAAATTGAGAAGCACCACAGTTTGGTCAATGGGAATTTGGTTTTTAAAACCACATAGAGTAAGATTGCCAATGGTTTGGCAGGGAAAGACCCCGGGTAGTGTAAAGTGTGTTAAAGTCATTTAAAGGATAGTTAGGATTGAAGTCGCCTCGCACCATCTGCATCCACTCACCTGAGATGACGTACCTCCACACCATGCCAGGTGGTTTTTGTTATTTTTATGATGCAAATGTTTGGAATGTGAGACGCATCATGACGTGGGTGTGACATTGTGCTTTGTTGTTCCATCTCTCCCTCCTTATGAGGATTGATGATGAATTGGGTGATGGCAAATTTTGAAGTAGAGGGAGTGAAGACGAATTTGGTATAGGGGGAAGATGTGACGGTAGCGACGGATTTGTAAATGTGTAGATTGTTGTACATATGGGGTAAGGGCAAGGGTAGTGTAGGTGACAAGGGGGGGGGTGACGTACGGTAGGGACGAGCTTTTCTCACTTCGCTCTCCGTACGCACTTCGCCTTGCATTGCCTTGTTAGATGTGTACCCTTGAGACCTTACCCCTCGCTCATCTGTCTTTTCCCCCCTTTGTCTCCCACATGAGGACCTGTGCGCCACTGGGCGCCGAGGGGAGCGTGCGTGAGTCCGCCATTGTGCGCCCGGAACTCCCAGAACCAGCTGTCTGCATCGATGCACCACATTATGGACCACATGTCTGTGGCTGAGCACCACTGAGGGACCCCATGGGTTGGGGCATGGCCCCTCTGCTGGAACCGGCCATGAAGGCCCGAAATCTTGCTGGCGGACCTTGGCCACAGGGCACCGATGCCCCACAGGTGAACCACACGTAGTCGGCCCTGTGGGCCATAAATAAATAAAATTGACACGTTGGGTGCATTTTTTATTGCAAATAGGCCGCCAGCAAAGATGACAACAACAAGATAGTAATAGCCAGCAGAGGGAGCCGAAGAGCAAGAGACCACCAGCAGGGTTAGGGGTTGATTGGTTATTTTTATTATTGAACAATGATGACTGTGCACCGATTGGTGCTTGAGGGTGTGTTGGTGCGTTTTGGGTGCTTTCATGGTGCATTGATGCAGAGCAGACTGTCTCTCCCCCCCAAAAGAACAATCACAGGTCCTGGGTTAGTTTTGTAAATAAAAGCAGAGCCATTGTAAATAATGCTCCCCACCATCAGTGTATAGTTTGAAGACCATTCCGCAATTCGGTTCGCTGTGGGCGTGAATCTGTTAGGCAGGGTGCAATGGAGCAGTGGGACATATTTATTTATGTTTTAAAACTGTCGCACTCAGGGTTAGGTTAAAAGTAGAGGGAACTACACCTACGTGTCACACTAAGCTAAAGTTATAGGCCTGGGACGTGCCTAAGAGGAGGAGGGTGCAGTGTTATGGATATGAGGATTGTGTTTTTTTTATTGTGTTTTTTTATTATTATTGCTTTATTCTGGACCCTCCTCACTCCAGTGTTGTATAAAGGTCAAAGGGCGTTCCCGTAGTTAATTCCATAAAGCATACACGTCAGCCAATCATAGATTTCCCCCTTGTTGATAGTTATATCTTTATTATGTGTATTAGGGTAAGGCCTTGTCTTCCATTAAGATGACACTCCATTGCACCAAGTGAAACAAGCTAGATACCCTTTGAATCCCATTCCCAAAATCTCCATTTCCAGCTGCATCCCCTCTAAGTCTCCATTGCAAACGGCACTGGGCAGTTTGCCAGGTTTGTTACAGCGGTGGGTTGCTGATTTCGCCCCAAAGCCGCCATTAAGCATGTGCTCAGCTCAGGGAAGAAGGGCGTGCCCGCCCATCGTCATCAAGGGTGGAGTCAGAGGGCCTGTGCCCACCAACCAGGGCCGAAGCGAGCTCACCGGGGGGCGGGTCCTGAAGGCCGGTGGCTTGATCGCCGGAGGCGCTATAAAAAGCGCGAGCGCAAGAGCCGAGGAGTTGTTGGACAGGGAGACGTGCAAGTTGTTGGACAGGTAGACGTGCGTTGTTGTTGAGTTGAGTGGTTGGACCAGATGAGCTTTGACAAAACGAGAGAGACGAGTCCTAAAAAGAGCACGCGACGTCCACACAGCCGCAGCAGGAGCATCAGCCACAGCAGCAACAACAGCCGCTTGGGGCCTGGACGGCAGTTTTGAGCAGGGCCGTGAAGGAACGGCGGCTGTGAAACGCGCCGATCGTGCTGCAGGACCCGTTGGACCTTCCTCTCCCTCCAGCCATCCACCTCCTGCCTTTCCATCCTTTTGTGTACGTGAGTTTGTTCTGTGTGTCTTGTCCCTGGGTATTAATTAAGCTTGTATAAGTTAATAATTGCACTGTGTCTCTGAGCTCTTCTGTAAATTATTTTATTATCTTTCCTTCTCCTTGGTTACTTTGAGCGTGTAAATAGTAGGAATAAATTTAGTAGTATTTCCAACCTTTTTGTCTTCTTCTTCTCCTTCACATCCGTGTCGCTTTTGTCTTTTCCATATTGAATATCTGTGGCGCGATCCGGCCAACGTTCGGGAATCGGGTTAGTCGGGGCAACTGTTCGGCCGCGGTGCCATCCGCTCGGCAAACACAACATCTTATCCGCGGTCCGTAACAATATATATATATAGATGAGGATTGGCAGCCGATTGGTAGTGATTGGTAAATTTTTAATTGGCTGGAATTTAGTGAGCAAAATTGGTAGTGGAAGATACCCGATTGGTAGTGGAAGATATATAGATATATATAGATATATATAGATTGGTAGTGGAAGATATATAGATATATATAGATATATATAGATATATATAGATATACAGTGAAACCTTGACTTACGAGTTTAATTCGTTCTGTGACCGAGCTCGTAACTCAATTTGCTCGTTTCTCAAATTAAATTTCCCCATTAAAATGATTTGAAATGCTATTAATCCGTTCCAGCCCCCCAAAAACCACACCAATTTTTTTTGAAATATATATATATAAATATCTCGCACTTTATATTTCACCTGTATGCAGCATACAAGTTGGCAGGATGGCCTGGACTGGAGGTATGCATACTTGACTTTAAACTGTCAAGCCTGGGTTTGAATCCCGACCCAGCTCTAACCTGTCATGTCGGTGTTTCACAGGCAGGGTGATTCATCAATGTGTGTACCGCTAAACCGGGCGCCCTTTTTGCGTCCCATTAGTTGTTGGATGTTAAGGATCTCACCGTGTCTTCCACAAAGAGAAGGCGAGCTATCGCCGGCACTCTGAACAAGTTGTGGCCTGGCATGCTCTTCTCCTCTGCCGTTATATACGTCCTCCTCGGCATCTTTTTCCAGAAGAGCCCTGTCTCGTCACAGTTGAAGATTTGCTGGGGGATGTATCCTTCGGCTTCTATCAGTTCGGCAAAAGTTATAATAAAATCTTCAGCTGCCTTCACATCCGAGCTTGCTGCCTCACCATGCCTGACGACGGAGTGAATGCCGGTCCTCTTCTTAAAATTATCAAACCATCCCCGACTGGCTTTGAATGACTCTTCCGATGCCTCGTCCGTTGATGTTCCCGCCGTCTGCTGCACCAAATCCCCGTAAATGTCTCGTGCCTTCTCACAGATGATGCGCTCGGTCACAGTATCTCCTGCGAGCTGCTTCTCCGTCAACCACACAAACAACAACTTCTCCATCTCTTCATGGACAGAGGTCCGGAGCTTTGAAATAATCGTAACGCCCTTGGCTGGCGTTATAGCCTTTATCGACTCCTTCTGCTTCAAAATCGTACATATCGTAGAAGTACTACGATCGTACTGCCTCGCCAAGTCGACAACACGCACACCTCGCTCATGTTTTTCGACGATTACGTGTTTTATATCCAAGCACATCATCCTCTTCTTCTCAGCACTGCCCTTGGCACTCAATTTCTTAGGACCCATGGTTAAAACTAAGAAATTTTCCAAAATAACCAAAATGCGAAAACAAAGCAGCAGCGATATACGGCAGAGATGCTTGCACGGCAAGATAACCACGTGACCGGAACGCTCGTTGGGCCACCTAGTGGCGGGTGGCGTAAGCTCGTAACTCAGATCTCGGCTCGCATCACAAAGCAAAAAACCGCCCGAGCGACGGCTCGTATCTCGGAAAACTCGTAAGTTGGTGCACTCGTAAGTCAAAGTTTCACTGTATGTGTGTATGTATATATAGTGTATGTATGTATATATATATATATATATATATATATATATATATCTATATATCTATATATATATATATATATATATATATATATATATAAATTAAATAAATAAATAAATAAATATAAATAAATATAAATAAATAAATAATATATATACAGTGGAACCTTGACTTACGAGTGCACCAACTTACGAGTTTTCCGAGATACGAGCCTTCGCTCGGGCGGTTTATTGCTTTGAGATGCGAGCCGAGATTTGAGTTACGAGCTTTCGCCACCCGCCACCAGGTGGGTTCCGGTCACGTGGTTATCTTGCCGTGCAAGTATCTCTGCCGTAAATCGCTGCTGCTTTGTTTTCGCATTTTGGTTATTTTGGAAAATTTCTTAGTTTTAACCATGGGTCCTAAGAAATTGAGTGCCAAGGGAAGAGAGGATGATGTGCTTGGATATAAAACACGCAATCGTCGAAAAACATGAGCGAGGTGTGCGTGTTGTCGACTTGGTGAGGCGGATGTGAAGGCAGCTGAAGATTTTATTATAACTGAGAAGAAGAAGAGGATGATGTGCTTGGATATAAAACACGCAATCGTCGAAAAACATGAGCGAGGTGTGCGTGTTGTCGACTTGGTGAGGCGGATGTGAAGGCAGCTGAAGATTTTATTATAACTTTTGCCGAACTGATAGAAGCCGAACGATACATCCCCCAGCAAATCTTCAACTGTGACGAGACAGGGGTCTTCTGGAAAAAGATGTCGAGGAGGACGTATATAACGGCAGAGGAGAAGAGCATGCCAGGCCACAACTTGTTCAGAGTGCCGGCGATAGCTCGCCTTCTCTTTGTGGAAAACACGGTGAGATCCTTAACATCCAACAACTAATGGGACGCAAACGGGGCGCCCAGTTTAGCGGTACACACATTGATGAATCACCCTGCCTGTGATTCACCCATGACAGGTTATAGCTGGGTCGGGATTCAAACCCAGGCTGGACAGTTTAGAGTCAAGTGTGCGTACCTCCAGTCCAGGCCATCCTGCCAACTTGTATGCTGCATACAGGTGAAATATAAAGCGCGAGATATTTTTATATATACTGTATATTTAAAAAAAAATTGGTGTGGTTTTTGGCGGGCTGGAACGGATTAATAGCATTTCAATGCATTTTAATGGGGAAATTTAATTTGAGAAACGAGCAAATTGAGTTACGAGCTCGGTCACAGAACGAATTAAACTCGTAAGTCAAGGTTCCACTGTATATATATATATATATATATATATATATATATATATATATATATATATATATATATATATATATATATATATATATATATATATATCTATAAAAGATTATTATGGAAGATTAAAATAATACATGCATGGGAGATGCTGAAATGGTGTGTAAGATAAGTAGCACCACCATGGATGACATCGCCGTCATGACAATCATGCACAGCCTGCACCAACATCTCAGCGAGCTGTAACCCATATTTGGCTTAATATGCTTCCCCCTAGGGTCAGACTAACTCATAACAATGCTCCAAGTTGACAATAAGCCGCATTCTGAGAGAATGTTTTGCCAAGGCCAAACATGGGATATGGTCAACAGTTTATACGCCAGTCAGACAGTGAGACGCCAATTAAAATACGTCACAGTGTGTAACCCTGGTGTTGGGCTAGCGGCTAGGGTGCCGGCTTCGGATCCTAGGATCCTGGGTTCGAATCCCGGTCGATCGCTGAATTAACGCCAGGGGGGTTGACTCAGCCTGTCATCCTTCCGAGGTCGGCTAATTGAGTACCAGCTCACTGGTAATTCCCTGCTTGTCGTAAAAAGGCGACAAAAAGGGTTGGCGTCAGGAAGGGCATCCGGCCGTAAAACATTGCTTCAAAAAGGGGACCAAAAAACAACAACAACCACGGTTCCCGAAAAAGTCCAACCCCTGCTTTGCGGGGAAAAATGGCCTCTAAAGGTGGTTATATTTTTTTGTTTTAGTGTGTCGCTGCTGCCACCACCGGGATAGGGAATTCAATGAAATCCCCCACAAGCACCCCTTTAATAAACATCTTACCTTTTATAAACATGTAAAAAAAAGAGATTTATTATCACCCGTGTACCTCTCGGGATTTCATAGAAGTGTTTACTCATCACCGATCCACCTTGTACCCCATGTAGGTAAGTGAGAACTTCTCTTCCGTCAAGAGAACTCACTCGTGTAATGGGGTGTGCCAAGTCCCACCTCCATGGAGCGGTGTCGGTGGATCGCAAATGATAGACAAACGCCTATATGGTCCCCTTTCCTTCAAAAGGCTTTGTGGACCTACAGAGAAAGAGAAAGCGAAAGCATCAATTTAAAAACAAAGTGATTATAGATATGAATGATTATTCATTAGCATAAAAGATTAAAAGATTGCAAAGTTTGAAAGCAAAGTCATTTGAAAAGCATGTGGGTAGCCCAAAGTCTCCCATACAAGAAACAAAAACAACCACAGCCCCACCCAAAAGGCAGGGTCTTTTAAAATTACATTACAAGTATCTGGCTTTATTTAGCAGGCCTCTGGCTTTATTTTTCAATTGAAGCGAAGTGTTAATAAAGCTCTTCCTGGTTGTACAAGGTAGTGTAATACATTGAAGTGCGGTGGCGACCATCAACACCTTTATTAAAACACAAGACACCCTTCTCGAAGCTTTCCCCTTCCAGGATTCATGCATGACCCTCTATTCCGGCACACGCAAATGGTAGCCGGTTTCCCGCCCGTCGTTACATAATCTTTGCCACTCACGCTCGCTTGAATCGGAATCGTCGGCATGCTCCAGAGCTGTTCTCAGCTCTCGCATGGTCTGTGTCGTTAACCATTGGATTCGGGCTATTGTGCCGGCCCTGCAAGATTTAGCTCGGCACAATAATCCATTCTCAAGAAGAGTAAAACTTTGTTTGAATTCAGCCATTGTTCCAATCCTTTATATGAGATTGGTGGGTGTAGTTTTCTTTGGAAATTCCTTGGGAAATTCTCAGGCTTGGCTTGGTAAGCCTTGTGGGGCAGGACTTAACTGGGAATGATGTAAAAATGGGCGTGGCTTGTGAAAAGTGGGTGTGGGTTGTGAAAAATTGATATGTGGCTTGGGAGGATCTCAGCAGAATGTTGAAGGTTTATAATTTCATCTCTACTCCACAATGATATTTAAACCAAGAAGCAAATTCCAACATACAATTTATCCTCATTCTTGATGGCGATGAGTGTCTGAAGAAAATGAAGCTATTCCCTAAAATAGAACATAAACAGATATTCATGGGCTCTCTGTACGAGTTTAATGTAAAAAAAAAAAAAAGATACCAGTATGCTAATGGGTGGAAGAATAAAATTCTGCGTAGGGATTTATAGAAGTCATTTGTTAAAGGGAATATGACAATTCATTAATGGAAAGGTGTGAATATGTCAAGATTGGAGAGGGGGGGAATATGATGCGCTACCAAGGCGGAGGGGATATAATCGGAGCTGTGGTTGGAAGGATTTAATTCCGAGGTGCGGAAGGGAAAGTCTCCCTCCGATTCACTTTACTTTGGGGGAGATGCTTCAGAATCAACATTGTTATACTACTTATTGGACAAAAATCGATATATAGCACGATATTTCAAAACGTTATGGGCGACCGATGCCAAACCTTGGTGGATGAGTTGGTGCAGCGACAATAACAAGCCGATTAGATTTTGGTTTCGGTCCGAATCCATATCTGACTTATCAGTGGAATACAAAACGCAAATGCTCTACCGAGTTCCGTTCTTGTTGAAATTTGTTTTTAACGTGCACGGTGCAATTTACATTTTGTTTTTACTCATGGACATGATGATTTGTTGTGCACTCAAATGAAGAAAACTTGTTTTTATTTTTGATACCAGCTTTTCTTTATCATGTTGCCATTCCCACTGCATGAAAACTTGTCTGTTTCTCACCCAAAGGTCAACATTTTTGATTGAAAAAGTCTTTATCTGACCCATCTCCCAGATGTTTATCATGGACATCGTTCCTCTGAGCCTTCATCCACACGTGGTTACCTTGGGGGTCGTTCTTCCCATACGGAGTCCCATGAATATCAAAGTGATGAAAGAAAGAGCGGTGGTGGAGGTCGTGATTACCGTAGCAGATCTTCAGAGAGTACGACGTATGGAAGGTGAGGGGGAGGTCAATACAGGTAGGAAACTGTAGTTGCGTTAGCTTGGACTGTTTAGGATTTGATTGGACCGCAAACATATGTTGGCTTATTTATTGATATGCATTTGTTTATGAGAATGTAAGCTAAACAATGCATGATCTCGTGAGTGTTGTTTGGCTGTTCATTAATTAACTAGATAATGTAGATGTCGACACAGTATAGAGATTCGCATTTAGGATCTCAACATCTGGAGCTATTTCCTTCGATGGGAAGGCTTAAACAGGCACACCCCTTGTCCTGATCTGTGATCTCTGTATGTGTAGCTGTTTGAAAGATGCAAATATACTGTTTACTGTTTGAAATACTTTTAGTCGTTGTAGTAAGCTGCTTTATTCTACCAGGTGAGCGCCCAAGGGTTATTTCCCCTATTTTGTATTGTTGTCCCCCGTCGCACCTCGGAGCGAAAGGGGGACTATGGTTTTCCCCTCCGTCCGTGTGTGCGTCCGTCCGTGTGTGCATCCGTCCGTCCGTGCGTGCGTGCGGGTGTGCGTGCGTACGTAAGCGAAGGACCGAATTCTAATTTGGTGTGTGGGTGCAACCCACGTCAAAATCCAAGATGGCCGCCGCTATGTATGTCTGAACCTTGTGAGTGAAATATCTTGAAAAACAAGCATTCTGAGTATTGCGCTGCAATACATGTCCCCTACTGCCGGCAGTCTGTCGTCTGGAAAACTGTTGGGGAAATTACCAAGGGTTATTTATCCACAGGTTCTGAATCGTTCCCAATCGCTAATTACCTCAGGACGGGCTCACCTGTGATTCGCACTTGGGACTTCAAGTTATACACCTTGCAGGCAGGTCAGCAGAAGCACGAGAAAATAAGTTGTTGATAAAGAACCTTTCGAGTCGCTAAATATCAGTAATTTATTATATTTTCCGGTTCACGATCAATGATCGATGTGTATATATATATATATATATATATATATGTTGCTCGGCTTGGCTACGCCCCTCCGGAAAGTGCGCGCTGTGTCATGCTTTTGACGTTCGCGAGACGAGGCTGAGGGCGTGCGGTGCGGCTTGAGGAGAACTCGAGAATAAACAAGAGATATCCATTTTTAAAACATTTTCGTTTAATTAACGATATCTGCCAAACCACGTGCCCTATCACAAATTCCAAAAGGACATTTCAGTAGACTGACATGCTGAACAGATCTGTGAAGTTTCCCCTCGACTGGAACAAAAATGAGGGAGGAGCTCGGTTTTAAAGGTTCATGCTTAAAAACGTCATAACTCTGAAACCATGTGACGCGTGACGTCATGCTCGCTGACTTCTTTGTTCGTCATGGGTATGCGATTCTGCCTGCAAAGTTTGGCCTCGATCTATTCAGCCGTTGCAGAGAAAAAGGGGTTTTCGTGTTTTCACGAAAAACAATATGGCGACCGAACCACGTGATCTGTGACGTCATAATTACCATTAAAATATTCTACAGACCGAGTCCCTCCTATGGTGAAAATTTGATCTCAATCAGTCCTATTATTGCAGAGAATTGGTTTTTAAAGGAAATTAAAACTTAAAAATGGCACTGAGTTAAGGATCATCAGAATTATCAGAATTCCCAAAGTTCAAAGTGCCATAACTTTGTCAAAAATGATCGAAACGTCGTGAAGTTCAAACTCGATCTGTAACTTATCATGAGGAAACCATGTGCCATGTTTGAAATCATTAGCATTAAGCGTTTAGAAATAAAGTCCGGAAAACTGTTACGGACTGACGGACTGACTGACTGACGGACGGACGGACGGACTGACTGACGGACTGACTGACGGACTGACTGACGGACTGACTGACGGACTGACTGACGGACTGACTGACGGACTGACGGACGGACTGACGGACGGACTGACTGACTGACTGACGGACGGACGGACTGACGGACGGACTGACGGAGTGCAAACCTATAGTCCCCTCTGGTGTACACCGGTAGGGGACTAATAAACGAACTACTAACTTCTAATCTGGTGTGTGGGTGTATCTACGCATGAGGGAGAACGCTATTGAAAATTGGGTAGCCACGTCAAAATCCAAGATGGCCGCCTTGCGTCTTCCACTTTGTCAACTCGCATCACTTCACCGACGGGGGACCTAGGCGTAACGCTTGTTGACTTGGTGAAGTATATGTTTCTGTTGTGTGTGTGTTGATTCAGTTTGGAATAGTAGGGTTTTTTAAAAGTGTATACAACATGTTTTAACACAATTTAGGAGTATGTGTTGTTGTGTAATTTGGACATTAGTTGAACAATCCAATGTGGATGTGCAGCATGACTGTTAACCCGCTAAAGCTTGGGCAAAAAAAAAATAAAGAACCTGGATTTCTGTTCAGGCTGGGCGATATCCCGATATTATCGGCTCAATAAGATATTTTATAAATATGGTCAAGGCGATACCACTTTTTTTTTTAACGACACTAACGCGTAACTACACCTTTTAAAAATGATACTGACACGATACTACTTTTTTTGTCCCCCGTCGCACCGCGGAGCGAAAGGGGGACTATGGTTTTCCCCTCCGTCCGTGTGTGCGTCCGTTCGTCCGTTCGTCCGTTCGTCCGTCCGTCCGTGCGTGCGTGCATACGTGCGTGCGTGCGAAAGCAAAGGACCAAATTCTAATCTGGTGTGTGGGTGCAACCCACGTCAAAATCCAAGATGGCCACCGCCATGTATGTCTGAACCTTGTGAGTGGAATATCTTGAAAAATAAGTGAAGTACCAACTTCTAATCTGGTGTGTGGGTGTATCTAGGCATAAAGAAGAACTCCATTGAAAATTGGGTCGCCACGTCAAAATACAAGATGGCCGCCACCATATATATGTCTGAACCTTGTGAGCGGAATATCTTGAAAAATAAGCGAAGTACCAACTTCTAATCTGGTGTGTCGGTGTATCGAGGCATAAGGAAGAACGCCATTGAAAATTGGGTCGCCACGTCAAAATCCAAGATGGCCGCCACCATATATATGTCGGAACCTTGTGAGCGAAATATCTTGAAAAATAAACGAACTACTAACTTCTAATCTGGTGTGTGGGTGTACGTAGTGTGTTCAAAAAGTATCCGACCTTTATTTTTCGTGTGTAAAAAAAGAAGAAGCTAGGGAGGCGTTGATTGGTGCACGTATGTAGGCGATCGTAATGCGCACGCGTGAATTTTTTCCCACCTGCAGAAGCTGTCATTCGACGGCAGACCGCCGATGAGTGAGGACATGTAAGCGAGCGCCGTCGGATTTTCGTTTTTGACAAAATGACGGAAAAACTTGAACAACGCTACTGCATCAAATTTTGTGTAAAGCTTGGCGATTCCCAAGTGGAAACGATCCGCAAGATTCAACACCGTTCATTCCATTATGAAGGAGGATTTGGGCTTCAGGAGAATCTCAGCGAAGTTCGTACCTAAGCTGCTAACGATTGAGCAGAAGCAACTCCGTTTGGAGATCGCACAGGACATGCTGGAGACTGTGAACAGCGATCCCAGCTTCCTCAACACAGTGATCACTGGCGATGAGTCCTGGGTTTATGGGTACGACCCAGAAACCAAGTTGCAGTCATCACAATGGAAGCATCCAACATCCCTGAGGCCAAAAAACACAAAATTTTATGCAGTAGCGTTGTTCAAGTTTTTCCGTCATTTTGTCAAAAACGAAAATCCGACGGCGCTCGCTTACATGTCCTCACTCATCGGCGGTCTGCCGTCGAATGACAGCTTCTGCAGGTGGGAAAAAATTCATGCGTGTGCATTAGGATCGCCTACATACGTGCACCAATCAACGCCTCCCTAGCTTCTTTTTTTTTACGCATGAAAAATAAAGGTCGGATACTTTTTGAACACAGTAGTATCTCGGCGTAAGGAAGATCGCTATTGCAAATTGGGTTGCCACCTCAAAATCCAAGATGGCCACCACCATATATATGTCTGAACCCTGTGAGCGAAATATCTTGAAATATAAACGAACTACTAACTTCTAATCTGGTGTGTGGGTGTATCTACGCATAAGGAAGATCGCTATTGAAAATTGGGTCGCCACGTCAAAATCCAAGATGGCCACCTGGCGTCTTCACTTTGTCAACTCGCATCACTTCACCGACGGGGGACCTCGGCGTAACGCTTGTTTTAAATGATACTAACGGGCTACTACTTTTTCAAATTTAATTATACTGATGTGATACTACTTTTTTTAAATGCCACTAATGTAATACTTTTTGTCCCCCGTCGCACCGCGGAGCGAAAGGGGGACTATGGTTTTCCCCTCCGTCCGTGCGTACGTGCGTAAGCGAAGGACCGAATTCTAATTTGGTGTGTGGGTGCAACCCACGTCAAAATCCAAGATGGCCGCCGCCATGTATGTCTGAACCTTGTGAGCGGAATATCTTGAAAAATAAGCGAAGTACCAACTTCTAATCTGGTGTGTGGGTGCATCTAGGCATAAGGAAGAACGTTATTGAAAATTTGGTCGCCACGTCAAAATCCAAGATGGCCACCACCATGTATATGTCTGAACCTTGTAAGCAAAATATCTTGAAAAATAAACGAAGTACCAACTTCTAATCTGGTGTGTGGGTGCATCTAGGCATAAGGAAGAACGTTATTGAAAATTTGGTCGCCACGTCAAAATCCAAGATGGCCACCACCATGTATATGTCTGAACCTTGTAAGCAAAATATCTTGAAAAATAAACGAACTACTAACTTCTAATCTGGTGTTGGTGTATCTACGCATAAGACAACAACAACACAACATGCATTTTAAAGGCCATTTTCCCTGCTAGAGTGGGGGTTAGCCTTGCGGTCCCCATGACAATCTTCTCCATTTTGCCCTATTTTCTGCATCTCTCCTTGTTAACCCCCTTGCCCGCCTTTCTTCTTCCACCATCTTTAGCCAAGTCTTTCTCGGTCTTCCCCGTCCTCTACTTCCTTCTACATTCATTTCCATCACTCTTCTCAACCAGTCACTTTCATCCTTCCTCAACACATGACCAAACCATCTCAACCTGTTCCTCTTCACAGCATCAATCACAGGCTCTTTTCCCATCATCTTTCGCAATTCATCATTTGTCTTCCTCTCTCTCAACGATACTCCGCACATCCATCGAACCATTCGCATTTCCACCCTTTCCAACCTTAGTTGCTGCTCTACGTTCATTACCCATGTCTCGCTCCCATAAATCATAACACTTCTCACACATGCAGCATACACCTTTCCCTTCAGCTTCAACGACACTCCCCTCCTCATCAGCACGCCACTCAGTTCCCGAAACTTCTTCCATGCACATCTCACTCGAGCAACCGTTGCCGAGTCTGATCCACCTTCTCCATTCAGCATGTCTCCGAGGTAGCAAAATGTTTTCACACCTTCCAGCTTCACGCTGTCTCCAAGATCCAATTCAACATTTCCTCCATCTGCAGCTCCGTCTGTGCACACCTTACATTTGAATGTAGCTGCCACACTGTTTAATGACCCTCTCAGACCACTACATTTTTGATGAACCCACTCAGCGCACATTGTACATTGAATGGAGTTCACTCCGACACCCTTCCTACACACGGCACAGGGCCACTTCCCAGTTCTTTCCACCTCACCACATGCTTTATCACTTGCCATCACCTTTGTCTTTCCGATATTCACTGTCATAGAACTTTGTTTATGACCTCGTTGGACACTCATTGAACACATGGAAACTCGCTCAGTTTAAATTTAGTTTTATTGAACTCTTGCAACGAAATAGTTATACGAAGATAGAATTATACTTTACAAATAGAACACATCACCACATGACGCGACGTTCAGCTCTCTCTCTCCTGCTGTTTCCTCCGAATGATCCCCAGTCCAGTTCTTTCCTGTTTCTCGATCAGTTCTTGGTTAAATAGAACCCTGTCCTCCTATCTCGCTCCAGTGGAATGCAAAGGTCACCCCAACGCCAGCCTTCCCGGCGCCATTTCGGACGTCTGTAACAATTATCTCTGAGCCAAGTCAACATTCCACCTCCTCCCGCATTGTCCAAGGTCACAAGGCCATTCCCCAGATGGCCGATCGCTTGCTCGAAGCTCCTGGCACCCCCTTCTTGCATGACTTTAAGGTCCTTTACATTGCAGTACAATCCAACCACCCTAACAAATATGACTTATATATTTATCTATTCTTCTTGAATGGAGTTCACTCTGACACCCTTCCTACACACAGCACAGGGCCACTTCCCAGTTCTTTCCACCTCACCACATGCTTTATCACTTGCCATCACCTTCGTCTTTCCGATATTCACCTTCAGACCTTTTGTCTCCATACATTCCTTCCACTTGTTCATCTTTTCCTTCATCAGTCCATCCATACTTTCCGCAATGAACACCAGATCATCTGCATACAACAACTCCCACGGTAAACCCTCCTTTACGTTCTGAGCCAGCACCTCCATCACAGCTACAAATAGTAGTGGACTTAGTACCGACCCCTGATGCACTCCCACCTTCACCTCAACTCACCACTGTTCCCGTCCTTCGTCCTTGCAGCTGTGCGCTCTCTCTCGTACATTGGCATCACTACTCTGATCAACCATTCTTCCACTCCTAACTTCCTCAATGCCCATGTCACTACCTCACGTGGAACCCTATCGAATGCTTTCTCCAGATCAACAAATTCAAGAAACAACTTCTTCCTCTTCTCCATGTAGTTTTCCAAAACACACCTGAACAAGCCAAAATCCTTCTGGGAGAATGTACTGTGGACATATGAGACCAAATTATAACTTTTTGGTGAAGCACATCATCTCTATGTTTACAGAAAACAAAATGAAGCCTTCAAAGAAAAGAACACCTTCCCTACAGTTTAACATGGAGGAGGTTCAGTGATGTTTTGGGGTTGCTGTGCTGCCTTTGGCACTGGTTGCCTTCAATGTGTGCATGGAATCATGAAATCAGGAGATTACCAATGCATTTTGGAGAGCAATGTTCAACCAAGTGCCTGAAAGCTGGGTCTCCGTCAAAGCTCATGGGTCTTGCAGCAGGACAATGACCCCAAATACACTTAAAAAGCACCCAGGAATGGTTCAAGACAAAACGCTGGACTGTTCTGAAGTGGCCAGCAATGAGTCGGATCTAAATCATATTGAACACCTGTGGGGAGATCTGAAAACAGCAGTTGGGAGAAGGCACCCATCAAATCTGGGAGAACTGGAGCAGTTTGCACAAGAAGAGTGGCCCAAACTGCCAGTAGAGAGGTGGAGGAAGCTCATTCATGGCTATAGGAAGCGCTTGACTGCAGTTATTTTGTCCAAAGGCTCCCAAAAAAAATTTTTCTTGTAATTTCTTGTAAAAAAAAAAAAGGTAGGTGCTACCAAATATCAAGTCTAGGGTGTCAATAATTTTGTCAATGCTATTTCTTTTTATTTTCTGATTTAAAAGGATATATTAGGTTCTGAATCAAAAACAAAGTTTCTGTGATATTAACAGTGAAATAATGAATTGTGGAGACCAAATACTTTTGTCAATTTCAACGTATTTCTCGATTAAATTTTGAGTTCGTTGAAAAACCTGCAAGGGTTCCAATATTTTTGGCCATGACTGTATATTTATATATTGTCACATCCATGGCTGATGAAAACTAGTCCTGGACAGATAGCCGAACAGTTAACTTCGAGGCGGCAGTTTGTATCTTGGCGGAATTAATTTTGGCACACGCGGGCGATGAAAACCGGGATCATACCTGTACGATGGAACCACAGGGCTTATTCCTCGATTCCACAAACAAATGTTGATCTTCCGTTTCCGGTCTTGCTGGCGATGGTTCGTATATTCTCAGCTCTCCACGCTGTCCATCGAAATCGAAGTTAAGTAATTGTTCCCATTTGTATTTTCGTTATAACTGTATTTATTTTATGGTGTATATATTGCCTCCCGACGAAGATTTTCGGTGCAAATCTTTCATACCTGTATTGAAAATCGTGTTAATTCGTGTCGTGTCTTGAGGCCTTGTACAGTGTACACTGTACAAACTTGAGGCTTTGTTTTTCTCTCAGCGGTCCGTCGTTTGTGATCCAATAACTTTCGTTCTCTGTTTTCCCAGTCTTTTCACCCCATAGCCTACTTCCTTATGTAAATCTCAACTCAAAAAAAACAAAAAAAAAACATTTCCTTCCTTGTTCTCATTCGTTTATTCATTCTTATTCGTTCGTTCGTTCTTCGACCACGTGTTTCTCCCCCATTTCCCCAGATAGATTGTCAAATTTCAACTCGTTATTTTATCGTCCATGCGTTATTGTTTGATTATAGTTAGTTTTGGTTTGAATTTCCTGTAACTCGTAATTAATTAATCGTGTTCTGCTCCTCATGTGCAGTCAAAGCGGCCTTGTAGTTGTACCCCCGTCGGGGTTTGTTAACTTAAGCGTGTTTTGCTTGGCTCTTAGTTTCTTCCCTTCTACCCCGAACATAATACTCTGTCTAACGTTCTAAATCCCCACCCACCCACCCCCCCCAAAAAAAAACAACAAAAAAAAACATTTATTTTCCTTTCTCCACGTGTACTGTTGTCTCATCCTGTATTTTCTGTCCAGGTGTGCTGTTCGCCCCACCCCCATTATCTCCTTGCCATCCACCGTTTGCCCTGTTCACGTGACTCGTGGTGGTCCCTCTCGGCTCTCCCCCCGTTGGTATTTTGTGCATATAAGATTGTTCACGGTTCTGTTTAAATATTATTTAAATATGTTTAACCTTTCTCCTTCAGTGTTTTACTCAGTGGTATTTTACAACACGCTGTTTTTCTTCCTATTGAAAAGGCTTTTCTCAATTTCCTCTCCAACTCATTCCACTTCAAAAAAAAGAAATTCAATACCTTATACGTCTCCCTCACTACATGGTCTAAATTCACATTCATTCCATCCCTCCTCCATCGTTCTGAATCGGATTGCTAACTTGAAAATCACAACAAACCCAATTTGTTTTCAATGTTCGTCTTTCATTAATCATCCACTTTCTAACCGCCCCTCTTGCCCCTCCCATCCAAATCCCCCCCTTGCACCTACACTCTTAAACTCCCCCCTTGCCCCTCCACTCTTAAACTCCCCCCTTGCCCCTCCACTCCTGAACTCCCCCCTTGCCCTTCCCCTCCTAAACTCCCCCCTTGCCCCTCCCCTCCAAATCCCCCCCTTGCCCCTCCACTCCTGAAATCCCCCCTTGCCCCTCCCCTCCAAATCCCCCCCCTCGCCCCTACATTCCTAAACTCCCCCCTTGCCCCTCCACTTCTAAACTTCCCCCTTGCCCCTTCCCTCCTAAACTCCCCCCTTGCCCCTCCCCTCCTAAACTCCCCCCTCACTCCTCCCCTTCAAAACTCCCCCCCAACCCCTCCCATTCAAATCTCCCCCCATACCATTCCTCTCCAATTCTCCCTCCTCCCCCCTCCTCCTCAAAGCTGCCTCCTCCCCACTTCGTCTCCCTTCTATCTCATACCTCCACCCCCCCTAGCCTTCTACTTTCCTCTGCCCCCCCCTCAAACAACCCCTCACTGTGCCTCATCCCTTCACCATCAAACCTTTCATCCTCCTCATCCTTCCCTTTCTTGGAACTCTTCTGCAATCTCTGACACACTATCAACTGCTCTCCCTACCTCCCCCTCTCATCCTTCATCTTACCCTACTCCTCCCCTCCCCTGTCCTGTACCCGATGCTCCCCCTCTCTCTTCATTAACGGTATGGACCTCAAACATCCGGGGCCTTCGCTCAAACCTGACTGATCTCTCCATACAGGTTGCTTCTGACAATCCAGACTTGATCTGCTTAACAGAGACTTTCCTCCTTCAAGATGTCTCTGATTCCTTAATATCTCTTCCTGGTTACTCCCTCCTCCGGTATGATAGACCTGAGCCTCGGCCTGGTGGTGGGGTGGCTATTTTTTATCAAAAACTCTCTTCCTCACTCTCCTTGCACTGCCCTCTCTCCTCCTCACCCCCAGGAGTACCTCTGGCTACGGCTTCCTCTCCGCTCCCACCTTTTGTTCATATGTGTTCTGTACCGTCCCTCAAACAGTGATGACTCAATCTACATTTCACTGTCTGACAACATGGACCAACTTCTATCCACTCATCCCAACTCTCTCTTCCTCATATGTGGTGACTTCAACTGTCATCATGCCACCTGGTTGGGTGTGAGTTCCTCTCTCACTAGTCATGGCACCTCAGCAAAGGACTTCTGTGACTCACTGGGATTGACACAATCTGTCAATTTCCCGACCCGGATCTCAGCCAATGGAGTATCTTCTCTTCTAGACTTGGTTATGACAAACTTCCCTGCTAATGTCTGCTGCTCTTCTTCTGCTCCAATCGGTTCTTCTGATCATGTGCTTGTCAAAGTGGACATCTCTCTGGCCATTCTCAGAGAGCCTCCTCAGCGTCGACGAGTCTGGCATTTCACTCAGGCCGACTGGGACGGTCTTCAAGCAGCCATCAATCGTCTGGATTGGTCTTCCGTCTCCACTGCCTCTGACATCAATTCTTCCTGGGAATTCTTCCAAAGCAAACTGATCTCATGCACAGATTTATCCCATCTCGCCTTCAGTTGTCTTACCCTTCCTCCCGTCCATGGTACACTGAATCTTGTGGTGAGGCAGTTGCCCTGGAACAACTTGCCTTTGCCTCTTGGAAGGCTAATCCAACTGAAGGCAATCTCAGTTCCTTCCACCAAGCTCAGAACAAGTGTGTGTCTACCCTCAGGAGTGCCAGGAAGCACTATCTCTCCTCACTCAAGAATGAACTCTCAAACCTGTCTCCTTCCTCCAAATCCTGGTGGCGTCTGGTCAAATCCGTTTCTGGTGTTTGTTCCCCCTCCATCCCCTCCCTTACCTCAAATGGCCACACAGTTGACATCGCACGTGACAAAGCCGAATGCCTCAACTCTGTGTTTGCCTCAAAATCCTTAGTCCCAAACCCATCTCTCTCTGTTCCCACCTTTCCCAGTCGAACCCAACTGCTCCTGGACTCTGTGTCCTTCTCTCCTGACAAGGTGGAGGAGTTTTTGTCAAACCTCGACTCTGATTCTGCAACTGGACCAGACGGCATCAGCCCACGGGTCCTAAAATCCTGCTCTGCCGCTCTATCTCACCCTCTCTGTTCTTTTCACCCTATCTTTTGCTCAAGGTCATCTGCCATCTGCTTGGAAATCAGCCAACATCACCGCTTTGCACAAAAAAGGTGCAAAAACAGATCCCAGCAACTACAGACCAATCAGCCTTCTCCCAATTATCAGCAAAGTCATGGAATCCATCATTGCTTCAGATATGAAATCTTTCCTCTTCTCCAATGGCTTGATCTCTGATCATCAATTTGGTTTCAGACCTGGTCACTCTACTCTGGACATGCTGCTTCTGCTTTCTCAACAATGGATGGAGGTCCTCAACGCCAAACAGGAAATTAGAGCTGTCTCCCTTGACATTTCACGTGCCTTCGATACGGTCTGGCACCCTGCTCTGCTCACCAAACTCTCCTCCTTTGGTATCCATGGAAATCTCCACGCATGGCTGGCGGACTTCCTCTCTGGTCGTAGTCAACGTGTGGCCCTGAATGGGTTTCTCTCATCTCCACTTCCTGTTCAGGCTGGAGTTCCCCAAGGTAGTGTTCTGGGCCCTGTGCTTTTTCTGGTCTTCATCAATGATCTCTCTGACTCTCTTGAAAATCCTCTCTATCTCTTTGCTGACGACTCTACTCTCTGTCGCTCCATTCCTCATCCCTCAGATCGGCAGTCTGCAGCCTCCTCACTCTCTGCAGACCTGGACAAAATCACAGACTGGGCAAACAAATGGAACATGTCTTTCAATCCTGATAAATCTCACACTCTTACGATGTCTCTCCGAAAAGACCGACTGGAAAACCCTCCCATCCACTTTCTGAATAATCCTCTCCACTCAAGCTTTTGAGTTCTGTCACTCAAGCTTTTGGGTCTCACTATTTGCCATGATCTTTCCTGGGAAAACCACATTTCAAATCTGGCCTCCAAAGCCAGTCTCCAGCTCCAAAGCCTCCAACTGGGCATCTTCCGTCGTGCGAAGTCCTTCCTTGGCACACCTGAGCTCCTCACCACATACAAGGCTTTCATCCGCAGCTCTATGGAATACTGCTCTCCCCTCTGGTCTGGTGCTCCTGCCTCACACCTAGCCCGTCTTCACGCTGTTGAAACCAAAGCGTTCAGAATCATTGGAATCTCCCGCGATGAAGCTAACTCCAAGGGCCTTTCACTCACTCACCGCAGGCAGGTTGGTGGTCTTTCCGTCTTCTACCGACTCCTCTCTGGCCTTGCCCCCCCAGCCCTCTCTGGGCTATGTCCCCCAAATATTCCTACAGGTCGCACAAGATCTGCCTGTAACCCTCTTATGGTTAAACTGCCAAAATCAAGACTTTCTGCTCACCTTCACTCCTTCATTCCTCTTTTCTCCCGCCTCTGGAACAAACTCCCTCACTCTCTTCAATCCCCCACTCCACCCTCCAGGTCTTTAAAACAGCTGTTCACCACCATCTCTTATCCTCCCCCATCCAAAACCTTGATCTTTTCTACCCCCGCTAATTTCGGTCCCCTTGTGTTTTATACCTCTCCCCCCCCCCCCCTCCCCTTCCCACGCCTCCTGCCCCCAAGCCCTCTCCCTCCCACACTTCTCCCTGCTCTCAAATGTCGTGGTTGTGTGCTTCCCCTTCTCTCCCCATCTTGTCTTCCGCTCCCTCTTTTTGTATATTTTGTTTGTCTGGTTGATTTGTTTGTGAAATAAATGTTCGCTCTTTCACGAGCCTCGATTCAGTATACAAAAAAAAAGAAAAAAAAAAAGGAAAAAAAAAAAGGAGGGTTGCAGGCAGATCTTGTGCGACCTGTAGGAATATTTGGGGGACAGAGCCCAGAGAGGAGTCCGTAGAAGACGGAAAGACCACCAACCTGCCTGCGGTGAGTGAGTGAAAGGCCCTTAGAGTTAGCTTCATCGCGGGAGATTCCAATGATTGTGAACGCTTTGGTTTCAACAGCGTGAAGTCGAGCTGGGTGTGAGCAGGAGCACCAGCCCAGAGGGAGAGCAGTATTCCATTGAGCTGCGGATGAAAGCCTTGTATGTGGTGAGGAGCTCAGGTGTGCCAAGGAAGGACTAGGCACGACGGAGGATGCCCAGTCGGCGACTGGCTTTGGAGGCCAGATTTGAAATGTGGTTTTCCCAGGAAAGATCATGGCAGATAGTGAGACCCAAAAGCTTGAGTGACAGAACTTCTTGGAGAGGATTATTCAGAAAGTGGATGGGAGGGTTGTCCAGTCAGTCTTTTCGGAGAGACATCGTAAGAGTGTGAGATTTGTCAGGATTGAAAGACATGTTCCACTTGTTTGCCCAGTCTGTGATTTTGTCCAGGTCTGCAGAGAGTGAGGAGGCTGCAGACTGCCGATCTGAGGGATGAGGAATGGAGCGACAGAGAGTAGAGTCATCAGCAAAGAGATAGAGAGGATGTTCAAGAGAGTCAGAGAGATCATTGATAAAAAAAAAAAAAGCACAGGGCCCAGAACACTGCCTTGGGGAACTCCAGCCTGAACAGGAAGAGGAGATGACAGAAACCCATTCAGGGCCACACGTTGACTACGACTGGAGAGGAAGTCCGCCAGCAATGCGTGGAGATTTCCATGGATACCAAAGGAGGAGAGTTTGGTGAGCAGAGCGGGGTCCCAGACCGTATCGAAGGCACGTGATATGTCAAGGGAGACAGCTCTAATTTCCTGTTTGGCATTGAGGACCTCCATCCATTGTTGAGAAAGCAGAAGCAGCATGTCCAGAGTAGAGTGACCAGGTCTGAAACCAAATTGATGATCAGAGATCAAGCCATTGGAGAAGAGGAAAGATTTCATATCCGAAGGAATGATGGATTCCATGACTTTGCTGATAATTGGGAGAAGGCTGATTGGTCTGTAGTTGCTAGGATCTGTTTTTGAACATTTTTTGTGGAAAGTGGTGATGTTGGCTGATTTCCAAGCAGATGGTAGATGACCTTGAGCAAAAGAGAGGGTGAAGAGAACAGAGAGAGGGAGTGAAAGAGCGGAAGAACATGATTTTAGGACCCGTGGGCTGATGCCGTCAGGTCCAGTTGCAGAATCAGAGTCTAGGGTTGACAGAAACTTTTCCACCTTGTCAGGAGGAAAGGAAACAGAGTCCAGGAGCAGCTGGGTACGACTGGGTGCGGTGGGTACAGAGAGGGATGGGTTTGGGACACAAGATTTAGAGGCAAACACAGAGTTGAGGCATTCAGCTTTTTCACGTGCGGAGTCAGCCGTGTAGCCATTTGAGGTGAGGGAGGGGATGGAGGGGGAACAAACACCAGAAACAGATTTGACCAGATGCCACCAGGATTTGGAAGAGGGAGACAGATAACAGAGTTCGGTCTTGAGAACGGAGAGATATTGTTTCCTGGCTCTCCTGAGGGTGGACACACTTGTTTCGGGCTTTGTGAAAGGAAATGAGATTTCCTTCCGTTGGATTTGCTTTCCAGGAGACGAAAGCAAGTTGTTTCTGGGCAACAGCCTCACCACAAGATTCCGTGTACCATGGACGGGAGGAAGGGTATGACAACTGAAGACGAGATGGGATAAATCTGTGCATGAGAGAGAGCAATTTACTTTGGAGAAATTCCCAGGATGAGTTGATGTCAGAGGCGGTAGAAATGGGAGACCAGTCCAGATGATTGATGGCTGCTTGAAGACCGTGCCAGTTGGCCTGAGTGAAATGCCAGACTCGTCGATGCTGAGGAGGCTCTCTGAGAATGGTCAGAGAGATCTCCACTTTAACAAGCACATGATCAGATGAGCCGATTGGAGCAGAAGAAGAGCAGCAGACATTTTCAGGGAAGTTAGTCATAACCAAGTCCAGAAGAGAAGATGCTCCGTTGACTGAGATCCGGGTCGGGAAATTGACAGATTGTGTCAGTCCCAGTGAGTCACAGAAGTCCTTTGCTGAAGAGCCATGGCTGGTGAGAGAGGTACCCACACCCAGCCAACTGGCATGGTGACAATTGAAATCACCACATATGAGGAAGAGAGAGTTGGGATGGGTACATAGAAGTTGGTCCATATTATCAGACAGCGAGATGTAGATGGAGTCATCACTGTTTGGTGGACGCCCGGACGGTACAACATACATATGAACAAAAGGTTCACGAACAATTTAGAGAGCGAAGGGGAAGCCGTAGCCAAAGGTATTCCTGGGGGTGAGGTGGAGAGAGGGCAGTGTAGGGCGTGTGAGGAAGAGAGATTTTTATAAAGATAGCAACCCCACCTCCAGGTCGAGGCTCAGGTCTATCATACCGGAGGAGGGAGTAACCTGGGACAGATACCAAGGAATCAGAGACATCGTGAAGGAGGAAAGTTTCCGTTGAGCAGATCACGTCTGGTTTGTCAGAAGCAACCTGTATGGAGAGATCAGTCAAGTTTGAGTGAAGGCCCCGGATGCTTGAGGTCCATACCGTTAATGAAGAGGAAGGGGGAGCATCGGATACAGAACGGGGGGGGGGGGGGGTGGGGGGGGGGGGTAGGGTAAGATGTGGAAGAGGAGGAAGTGGTAGGGAGAGCTGTTGAAGGTGTGTCAGAGATTTCAGAATAGCTTGGAGAAAGGGAAGAATGGGGCGGACAAAAGGTTTGATGGTGATTGGGTGAGGCACAGTGAGGTGTTATTTGAGGAGGGGGAAGAGCGAGGCAGAAGGTTGGGGGAGATGAAAGTGAAAGTTGGAGGGGGAAGAAGCGGGGAGGACGCTTTGAGGAGGATTAATCACCAAAATTAATTAATCACAAAAAAAAAACGTACATATAAAACATATGATAAAGGGAGCAGGAGACAAGATGGGGAGAGAGGGAAGCACACAAGTAAAACAGGAGAGAACAAGACATCAGGAGATCTGTGGGAAGGAGAGGGCTTTGGGGGGGGGGGGGGGGGAGGAGGCCATGGGAAGGGGGAGGAGGGGGTTGGAGAGGTATAAACCACATGGACACTGAGGACTTCCAAGAAAGAAGTCGGCATTTCAAAATAGTGGATCTGGGATGAATTAACGGGGGTAGAAAAGATCAAGGTTTTGGATGGGGGAAGATGGTGGTGAACAGCTGTTTTAAAGACCTGGAGGGGGGAGTGGTGAGGTGGTTTGAAGAAAGTGAGGCAGTTTGTTCCAGAGGTGGGAGGAAAGAGGAATGAAAGAGTGAAGGTGATTAGAGAGTGTTGATTTTGGTAGTTTAACGAGAAGAGGGTTGCTGGCAAACCCCCCCCCCCCCCTCTTCCTATGCCTCCTCCCCCCAAGCCGTCCCTTCCACACATCTCCCTGCTCTCAAATGTTGTGTTTGTGTGCTTCTGCTTCTCTCCCCATCTTGACTTCCGCTCCCTCTTTGTATATATTTTGTTTGTCTGGTTGATTTGTTTGTGAAGTAAATGTTAGCTCTTTCAGGAGCCTCGATTCAGTATACAAAAAAAAATAAAATAAAATAAATATTGTGCGCCCTGAAGGAATATTTTGGGGACAGAGCACAGAGAGAGCTGGGGGAGCGAGGCCGGAGAGGAGTCGGTAGAAGACAGAAAGACCACCTTTGTTGATGTTCGACTGCAGGTGGCACAGGATTGTGAAATTTATTGGTTCCATGGCTTCCCATTCGTCGTTTTTTGTCCCCCGTCGCTCAGCGGAGCGAAAGGGGGACTATGGCTTTCCCCTCCGTCCGTGTGTCCGTCCATCCGTCCGTCCGTGTGTGCGGGCGTGTGTGCGTGCGTGCGTAAGCGAAGGACCGCATTCGAATTTGGTGTGTGGGTGCAACCCACGTCAAAATCCAAGATGGCCGCCGCCATGTATGTCTGATGCCATGTATGTCTGAACCTTGTAACCTGCATATCTTGAAAAATAAGCGAAGTACCAACTTATAATTTGGTGTGTGGGTGTTTCTCGCCATAAGGAAGAACGCTATTGAAAATTGGGTCGCCACGTCAAAAGCCAAGATGGCCGCCGCCATTTATGTCTGAAACTTGAGATGAATATCTTGAAAAATAAGCAAAGTACCAACTTCTAATTTGGGGTGTGGGTGTATCTCGGCATTAGGAAGAACGCGATTGAAAATTGGGTAGCCACGTCAAAATCCAAGATGGCCGCCACCATATATATGTCTGAACCTTGTGAGTGAAATATCTTGAAAAATAAGCGAAGTACCAACTTCTAATCTGGTGTGTGGGTGTATCTAGGCACAAGCAAGAACGCTGTTTAAAATTGGGTCGCCACGTCAAAATCCAAGATGGCCGCCGCCATGTATGTCTGATGCCATGTATGTCTGAACCTTGTAACCTGCATATCTTGAAAAATAAGTGAAGTACCAACTTCTAATCTGGTGCGTGGGTGTATCCAGGCATAAGGAAGAACGCTATTGAAAATTGGGTCGCCACGTCAAAATCCAAGATGGCCGCCGCCATGTATGTCTGAACCTTGTGAGATGAATATCTTGAAAAATAAGCGAAGTACTAACGTCTAATCTGGTGTGTGGGTGTATCTCGGCATAAGGACGAACGCTATTGAAAATTGGGGCGCCACGTCAAAATCCAAGATGGCCGCCACCATATATATTCCTGAAACCTGAGCGAAATATCTCGAACAATAAGCGAAGTACCAACGTCTAATCTGGTGTCTGGGTGTATCTATTGGGTCGCCACGTCAAAATCCAAGATGGCCGCCGCGATGTATGTCCGAACCTTGTGAGATGAATATCTTGAAAAATAAGCGCAGTACCAACTTCTAATTTGGTGTGTGGGTGTATCTCGCCATAAGGAAGAAGGCTCTTGAAAATTGGGTCGCCACGTCAAAATCCAAGATGGCCGCCACCATATATACGTCTGAACCTTGTGAGCGAAATATCTTGAAAAATAAGCGAAGTACCAACTTCTAATCTGGTGTGTGGGTGTATCTAGGCACACGGAAGAACGCTGTTTAAAATTGGGTCACCACGTCAAAATCCAAGATGGCCGCCGCCATGTATGTCTGAATCTTGTGAGAAGAATATCTTGAAAGATAAGCGAAGTACCAACTTCTAATTGGGTGTGTGGGTGTATCTCGGCATAAGGAAGACCGCTATTGTAAAGTGGGTCGCCACGTCAAAATCCAGGACGGCCGCCACCATATATATGTCTGAACCTTGTGAGCGAAATATCTTGAAAAATAAGCAAAGTACCTTCTGGTGTGTGGGTGTATCTAGGCATAAGGAAGAACGCGATTGAAAATTGGGTCGCCACGTCAAAATCCAAGATGGCCACCTCCATGTATGTCTGACCCTTGTGAGCGAAATATCATATCATAGTATGTTTTCTGCGTGTTCCACTTTGTCAACTCACATCACTTCCCCGACGGGGGACCTAGGCGTAACGCTTGTTTTACCTAAGTCTTTCACGAACCTGCTGTCCATGTCTGACGTGCGACATGGTGCTACAGGAATGTGGAAATTATTGGTTTCATGCGTTGGCATACACCGTTTCCACATTATTTGTTTGATTTCGGCTCCTCACCCATGCCTAGCTAGTATAAATGTGTATGTGTATATATATTGTTGCGGTTCTGAGAATGTACATACACAATCATTAAAAGTTAAAGGTTTGCCCCCATAGTTAGTCCACATGCAACACGTAGGCCACCTTAGAACATTAGTTATGTCATAGTATGTGTGAGAATAAGGTCATTCCCTTTAGTGATACCTGCGTTGTGTAAAAGAAATAATAAGCTTAGGTCCCATTCATTTTGTGGCCCACCCTCCAAATCGACCTCGTTGGGCAGCATCCATCCCGCGCCCTGATTCGGCTAATCCACCTCCTTTCGCTGCTGGCAAGGGTTTTCGCTCGAAACCAGCCAAATGCCACGAGGTCGGCCTGGAAAGGGGAAGGAGCGCGAGGTCCGGGTGTGGCCACGTCAAGCTGCACATCAAAGGCGGATACGGTGAGAGCCAACAACCAACCAGGGCTCGATGGGCATGGCTTAAGGGGCGTGGTAAGAGCACGGCTGGCAAATTCCAGAGGGATCGCTGGGCGGCGCTATGTAACCGCGCGCACAAAGCCCTTCGAGAGGACTTGGAAGGAATTGCGCTTGACCAACAGGACTGATGAGCGAGGGGCTTTGTAAAAGGGCTGAGCGAGCTCGTATCAAGAGGACTGTGCGGAGATGACTCGCATTTTTGGGCTTGCACATTGTGAAGAGGACTGAAGGAATTGCGCTTGGTAAAGAGTACTGGATTGTGCAAAGAGGCCTCGTGAGGGAAACGCATTAAGAAGCGCGTTCGAGCTGCCGATTATTACGTACGCGGTTGAGCCGTGAGTGTTACCGCCAAGCCAGCCTGCCTTTCGCCCGCATTCCGCCCTGTAATTGTCCGCTCCGCGCAAACGCCACGAGGAGAGTTCGTGGCAGCTGCTGCTCTGACCATCTGCTTCGCGGTACGAGTCGGGGACCGGAGTGAGCTGCCTGGACGCCATCATCCTGGGACCATCAACCCAACCTTCTACATCCCCATGTGAGTGTGTCTGTGTGTGCGGGCCTGTTTGTCCAGGGATAAGTTAAGACTGTATAAGCTTCACTGTGTGTACTGCTCTTCCTTCCTGTCCAAATTGTAATAAACCAATCTGTTCTTCCTGTTTCTTCCTAATTCGACCGTATCAGTCTTTTCCTCCATTGGGTAAGCGTGGCACGATTCGGAACCGCTCAAATCGGGTTAGTTCTGTTAACAGCTCGGATCACGGCTCGCTATCGCTCGGCGTTTCCACTACAACCGTGGTTCGGGCGGGGTTATTTCCTTGCTTCCTGGGAGGCGTTGGTAATTAGGTATTAGGAATTCGGCCTACGACCCTACCCATCGCTGACCGGAAGGAACGTCATAGCCCCGGATCACGTCGGCTCGAAAAAGACAAGGGGATTAATCCCCCCTTGGTAAGGGGAAAGGCTGACGTTGAGATCCGCAACAATATATATATCTGAGTTACGAGCTTACGCCACCCGCCACCAGGTGGGTTCCGGTCACGTGGTTATCTTGCCGTGCAAGCATATCTGCCGTATATCGCTGCTGTTTTGTTTTCGCATGTTGGTTATTTTGGAGCTTACGCCAGCCGCCACCAGGTGGGTTCCGGTCACGTGGTTATCTTGCCGTGCAAGCATATCTGCCGTATATCGCTGCTGTTTTGTTTTCGCATGTTGGTTATTTTGGAGCTTACGCCAGCCGCCACCAGGTGGGTTCCGGTCACGTGGTTATCTTGCCGTGCAAGCATATCTGCCGTATATCGCTGCTGTTTTGTTTTCGCATGTTGGTTATTTTGGAAAATTTCTTAGTTTTAACCATGGGTCCTAAGTAATTGAGTGCCAAGGGCAGTACTGAGAAGAAGAAGAGGATGATGTGCTTGGATATAAAACACGCAATCGTCGAAAAACATGAGCGAGGTGTGCGTGTTGTCGACTTGGTGAGGCAGATGTGAAGGCAGCTGAAGATTTTATTATAACTTTTGCCGAACTGATAGAAGCCGAACGATACATCCCCCAGCAAATCTTCAACTGTGACGAGACAGGGCTCTTCTGGAAAAAGATGTCGAGGAGGACGTATATAACGGCAGAGGAGAAGAGCATGCCAGGCCACAACTTGTTCAGAGTGCCGGCGATAGCTCGCCTTCTCTTTGTGGAAGACACGGTGAGATCCTTAACATCCAACAACTAATGGGACGCAAACGGGGCGCCCAGTTTAGCGGTACACACATTGATGAATCACCCTGCCTGTGAAACACCGACATGACAGGTTATAGCTGGGTCGGGATTCAAACCCAGGCTGGACAGTTTAGAGTCAAGTGTGCGTACCTCCAGTCCAGGCCATCCTGCCAACTTGTATGCTGCATACAGGTGAAATATAAAGCGCGAGATATTTTTATATATACTGCATATTTAAAAAAAAATTGGTGTGGTTTTTGGCGGGCTGAAACGGATTAATAGCATTTCAATGCATTTTAATGGGGAAATTTGATTTGAGAAACGAGCAAATTGAGTTACGAGCTCGGTCACAGAACGAATTAAACTCGTAAGTCAAGGTTCCACTGTATATATATATATATATATATATATATATATATATATATATATATATATATATATATATATATATTTTATTTTTTTTTTTGCGGATTTGGGGGTCGGCTCTCCCCTTATCAAGGGGGGGTTAATGCCCTTGTCCTTTTAAGCTGGCCGTCCCGAGTCCTGGAAGCTACAACGCTCCCCCCGGTCGGTCTTGGGTAGGGTGATTGGTCAATTTGGGTCCCAAATACCTAATTACCAACACCGACCGCGAGCAGGGAAATAACTCCCGCTCGAACCATGGATATTGATGGAATATTGCCGAGCGGTTAGCAATCCGCTATCCGAGCCATTAACAAATACTAAACCCGATTCTAAGCGGTTCCGAAATCGTGCCACAGGTACTCAATTGAGAAAAGACGAAAGCGATCGGGTAAGAAGAAACCAGAGTATAGGAAGAACAGGTGAATTTATTTACAATCAAGAAGAAGAGGAAACGAAAGGAATATACAAGGAAGAAGAAGAAGAAGCAGGACACAGGGCAGGCTTACCTATACAGTCTTAACTTAACGACCCCAGGACAAACAGACACACTCACACGGGATGGTAGCTGGTAGGGGAGGAAGGTCCAAGCAGATGTCCAGGCTCCTTGTCCGGTCCCGACTCGTGCCGTGGTGGTGATGGAAGCGGGCCGGCAGCGCGTCGTTGTCGTTGACCGCGAGCGGACCTTACAAATATCGGGGGAACTGGGATGCGCATACGTAATACGTATTTCGTGCCAACGCTCTCTCTCTCCTGATCAATGTTCTTCAAAGGCAGTTCGTATCAAAGGGCAGTTCGTATCAAAGGCAGTCGTATCAAACGGCAGTTCGTATCAAAGGCAGTTAGTATCAAACGAGCTCCCTCCCGCAGTTCCTCAAGTCCCCAAGTCCGTGGTAATTGAGCTATCTCCGCGCAGTTCTTCAAAGGGCTTGGTGCGTGCGCTTATATAATGCGCTCACAGATCAATGCGCGCTTCATCAAACCACGCCCGCCAGTGAGCTCACGTCAGCCCTGGTTAGTTGGCGAGGGCTCACCGGCTCCGCCCTTGATGGTGAGTTGACGTGGCCACACCTCGTTCTTGTGTCCCGCCCCCTTTTTCCTCGGCCTGAGACCGCATGTTCAATGGCGTTTGGAGCGAGCGCTAAGGCGTCGACGAAGGCTCAATGCAGCGAACGCTGCTAACCAAACCACGTGACAATTTGGGGAGAGACGAGCCCCGACTGTAGGGGCGCATTATGGCGTAGCTTGGAGAGAGCGGCTGCAAAATGAACGGAAGGGCCTATTCTTATTTAATTGATGCAACGTAGATTCAACTATTGGGAACACGGCCTTATCTGACACATAATAAGGAAATAACTAAAGTTCCTATGGTGGCCTATGTGTTGCATATTATGGACTAACTAAGGGTGCGACCTTTAACCTTTTAATAATGGAATATTTACAAGAATTATTTATAAAGTGAGGGTTCTAAAACCGCAACAATATATATATATATATATATATATATATATATATATATATATATATATATATATATATATATATATATATATATATATTGTAACGATTTTGAGAAGTGTAACGGGTTTTGAGAAGTGTAACGGGTTTTGAGGAGTGTAACAATTTTGGAGGAAGGGTAACGGATGTGAAGAGTATGGTTTTGGTATGGTAACATCCTGGTAATGTAAATAATGGTCGCAGCCGTCCTCCTAATTAATTTCATAGAACATACACGCAGGTCACGATATATCTTTTAAATAGTGTATTTCCTTATTCCATGTAGGCTAAGTATGTGTTTTCCACTAGATTGACTTTGCATTGTATCAAACAAAATAAGCGTAGGCCCTTCCAATTTCCCCAAAACCTCCCTTCCATTTGCCTTCCGCATTTTGGTCGGTTTTTCTCTTCAACCACCATTGGCCACGAGGTAAGGTTGGAGAAGAAAGGCGTGTCTCCACCTCGTCAGAAGAGGGCAGGAGTGAACCGGCCCTAACAGCCAATCAACACCGCGGTGAGTGACCCGGTAGGCGTGCCCTCGGAGCCGGCGGCTTAATTCCGCCGGAGGTGATAAAAGCGAATGTAAGGAACTGCTTTACGGAGAGGCCTTGAGAGATACGCTGGGGGATGACCTGGAAGAGGAGCGCAATCCACCGCAAGCCCTACCTACCTGCCTGCAATATCCCCTGTCGTTGGAGAGACGCGCTGAACGGAGGGAGACGGCTCCACCCCAGGAAGAGGAGCAGGTGTGCCGAGCCAGCGCGTGACGGCCGCGGATACGCGACGGAGGTTTTCCCGCCAAAACCGCGAGGGGTTGAAAGCTGCTGCCTCCGACCTTGCCTTCCTCTCAAGCAATCAACCTCGAGCCATTACCTGCCTGCAATATCCACCGTGTGAGTGTGAACGTCCTGTCCTACTCGTTTGTCTTGGGGATTAAGTAAATGAAATAGAATAAGTTAACAATGCACTGTGTGACTGCTCTTTTCCATCTATTGCTGTAAATAATATTGGTCGCTCTAAAATATTGCTTGTGTGTGTATAATAAATCTGTTCTTCCTCCAAACTCTGTCTTTCTTCTCTCTTCTTCTCTTTCGGTCGCTTTAGAGGTTTCCCAATTGAATATCTGTAGCGCGATTAGTCAACGTTCGGGTGGAATCGGGTTCTAATCGGGGAGTAACTGTTCGGACGCGGTTAAATACACCACCGCTCGGTAAAATAACATCCAAAAACCGTGTCCGTAACAATTGGTGTCGAGGAGTCGGATTCGGACCCGGGACTAAATTTGTTAGGCCCAAATTTAAAAAAAAAAATTTTTGGTCAAAATTACGAGCTGCCGAAATTGTGTTGTTTTATAAAACCCGAATTTTGAGATCGCGCCATGGACAATCAAGGCGATCGGATGTCGGTGGGGGAGATAGACGGGTTAGGGGTAACCCAGGAACCAGGGGAAATGTATGTGGAAGAAAGGGAGGAGGAGAGCAATGAGGAGGCGGTTGAGGGGGTGTCAGACGCGCAAAATGGCGCTCTCGCGCACGTGGTATCAGACGCACAAAGGGGCGGCTCGCACGAGCGCGGGGTAGCCGCGCCCGCTGCGCAAATAGCGGGAATTGATGTGCGGGACCTCATGGCGCAGATTAATGCAACCATACTAATGGCAAATATGGGGCTAGAAGCAAAAATGGATGCTCAGAGTGAGCGATTAGAGGGCCAAATGGGGGGCCAAATGGGGGAAATGAGGGGAAAAATGGGGGGAAATGGGGGAACGGCTAGAAGCTAAATTTGAGGGGTTAGACAATAATTTTGAGGAGTTAGACAAGAAATTTGGGAAGTTAGACAATAATTTTGAGGAGTTAGACAAGAAATTTGGGAAGTTAGACAATAATTTTGAGGGGTTAGACAACGGGATAAAAGAAGTGAAAAATGGGTTAATGGGGGTAGAAAATAGAATGGCTGCCCAGGAGAATCAGATAGAGGGAGTGAAAAATGGGTTAGAGGGGTTAGAAAACAGTATGGAAGGCAAATTGAGGGACATGAGGGACCAAGCGGAAAGGGAAGTTAAACAAATGGAGCAGCAGATAGAGGGGGTCAGAATGGGGGTAGAAACCAAACTGGATGCTCACAGGGAGGAAATGGAGCAGATGAGGGTGGCATCTGGGCAGGAGATGCAAGTGATGGGAGAGGAGATCAGAAAAGGGGTAAGTGAGGAGGTTTCGGGGCTGCGCGAGGAGGTAAAGCGAGGCGAAAAGCGTATAGAGAAAGAGGTGAGAAATAATACGGCAAAGTTACAGGGGGGAATAGAAGATCTGACGAAAGGAGTAGAACAGCTGACAGTGGGACAAAAGGAACTAACGGACCAAGTGGAAAAGAACACAGCAATCATAGGAGGGTTAAAGGCGACACAAAAAGAAATTAAAAACGAATTAATAGCGACGCAGAGGCAATGTCAGATGGTACGGGAGGAACTGACAATGAGGGTGGAGGAGGTGACAGAGATAATGGAGACAAAGGACCGGCAGGTGAGGATGCACATAGAGACGGTCACGGTAGCCTTAGAGGACGAACTTGAGGGGACGCACCGAGAAATAAAAGAGGTTAAACAAAAATTAGAGGAAGTGGGAGAAAAGGTGAGTGAAATTAAGAAGGGACGAACAGAAACTAAAAGAGAAATCCAGGAGGAGGTGATGGAATGTGTACAAGGTCTGTGTTCAAATCATGATGTGATGCTCACTAACCAAATAAAGAGTTTGCAGGTGGCAAAGAAGGTGCGGAGACGAAGTACGGAGGTGAGTGGCAATGTACATGATGTGAGGGGAGATTCAGTCGGCTTGGGGATTGGTTTGGATCCGGGTGTTCGTGAAAGGCCGTTGGTGAAGTGTGTGACAGGTCAGGTGTGCGAAAAAAGAGGTGTGCGAGAATGTCCGACCATGGGGTGTGTGAGAAAAAAGTGCACGCCGAGGAGTGAGTGTGCCGTCAGGAGTGAGCCGGTCGAAGCGCGTGTGCGAGGGGGTACATGGAAGCGCGGTGTGGTGAGTGTTACAGAGGATGTAACGAGAAAGTGTACGTCTGTGGTGAGTGTTACGGAGGAAGTAACGAGAGAGTGTACACCTGTGGTGAGTGTTACGGAGGAAGTAACGAGAGAGTGTACACCTGTGGTGAGTGTTACGGAGGAAGTAACGAGAGAGTGTACACCTGTGGTGAGTGTTACAGAGGATGTAACGAGAAAGTGTACGTCTGTGGTGAGTGTTACAGAGGGTGTAACGGGAGAGTGTGCGCGAGAAAGGTGTGTAACGGACGGGTGCATGAGGAAAGAGTGTGCCGTCGAAAGTAAGGGTGAGTGCGCGACCGAGAGTGGAGGTGAGAGTAGTGAGAGTGACGAGGAGAGTGAGCTGGTTGTGACAGGTGAGCGAGGATGTACACCTGGGATGGAAGGATGCACACCTGGAATGGTAGAGCGTGTGTGGGAAGGCACATTTGAGTTGGTGGTGAGGCACGTGGTTGGGTGTGCGAATGAGGGCACACCTGTGATTGTCACAGAGGAGGTGACCGAGGAGGGGGCGCGAAGCGGTGTATTGGTGAGGTGTGCGAGCAACGAATGTGTGCCAAAGTGTTCGGTGGTCAGGTGTGTGACCAAGTCGGTGAGCGGAGTGAGTGTACCGAGGTGTGAAAGAAAAGGTACGAGGAGAATGGGAACGGCTGCATGTATGAGCAAGAAAGAGGTAGCGTATGCATGTAAGCCTGCAGGTGAAGCGTCGACGGTAACCGGGTTAAAGGTTAGGTCGACTTTTAGCCGGATCGGGCCCTCGGTGCGTGCCGGGCTTCGCGTGCCGCGAGAACCAGCGGAGATCCGAGCCACGGCGGGTTCGAAAGGACCGCCGTGCGCGATCCACGCTGGGCCTCGCGTGGAGCGGCCGCGTCCGGGCTCCACAAGGCGGAGCGGGCAGCTCGATAGGAAGGGTCGTCATGGCGACCACTTTCTATTGAGACGTGCCGGCAGGTCGAGATCGGGACATTGGATGGCTCCACGCCGAAGTGGTGCATGGGATCTCGGCCCGGGTAAGCCTCCGTCCCTGCCCCGAATGCGGGACGTATCCAGCCGCTGGCACAAAACGACCCGCGTTCACTGCTCGGCTGTACGAAGCCGGGCTGTAGATGTGAATTGGCGCACCGAGAGGATGTAATAAGTAGACGGGTGATGGTGATAGTGATAGTGATTTAAAACGAAATTTAGAAAAGTGAATAGAATTGGCAGTAAATGGAAAATTTTTGAATTGTTGGAATTTGGACGAGCGAAATTGGTAGTGAGAGACCCCCGAGGTGGTGGGATGGCAAATCCACCATCCCTCACAGTGGGGGCAAAGGAGCACTAGCTTAGGGGGTGTATGGCAGTGGAAAACTAGCCCGGGTGGGTTAGGATATGGTGTGTAGGGATCTAGCGAAGATTGACATTAGGTGACGTTAAGTTTAGTTAGTGACTGATACCTGTAGTGGGGACGCAGGTAGATTAGTATGGATGATAATGACGTGGGAGCGCAATAGTTTAAAGGGACGACTGGGAAGCGCAAGTTTCAGAGGGGAGAAGTTAGCTGAGATGATGCCGTGTGTGTGAGGATTGAACAGGTGAGAATGGAACAGGTGTGATTGCACAGGTGTGCAACTGAACAGGTGTGTGGAGCAGTGTATGAGGGAGTAGTGGTGATTGCGTGTTGTGTTGACCAAATGGTCCAGGAAGAAAGGAGGGTGCAGGTGGCACCAGGTATGATTGCACAGGTGTGCAACGACAGGTGAATGAAAGACAGGTGTATGGAATAAATGGTATGGAGTATTGGAATGGATGGTCGTGGAGTGAGTATGGTGGAAATTGTGGAGTGGAGTGGATGGTGCGAAGGTGTGAATGGGGGAAGAGTGGACCCCCATCACGGATACCCGGGGCGGGTAGTGTAAGTGTTAGGTAGAGGGTATAGGTAAATTGTGGTTGGATATTGGCATCTGTGGTGCGAGTGGAAGAATGGTCTTTGGATGGGTGCATTAGTGTTGTGGAAATGGCTGGGCGTGTAGCCTGTTAGTGTGTGTAGTTGGTTTGGGCACTCCACCACTGTGAGGATGTCGGCCAGGTGAGGCCGCAGGTGGGCTCTGGGAGCCGGTAGTAGTTGTTGTGGATGGGGCCCGAGGATCCGGAGGACGGACCCGGGTAGCCCAGTGCCAGAGGGCACCAGTGGGGTGACAGATCCAAGAGGGGTCTTCCCCAGTTAGTTAGGTTAGGGTGAGGAGCAGGTAAGCTCGGGTGGCAACTACAGTGGTGGAGGTGTGCAGGTGGGTAGACCTGCTGGGAGAGCTACACGTCGCAGCCCAGAAATTGTGCGAGGGCACAGGGAGATGAATCGGGGGAGTGAGACCCCAATTTGAGAAGCACCACAGTTTGGTCAATGGGAATTGGTTTTTAAAACCACATAGAGTAAGATTGCCAATGGATTGGCAGGGAAAGACCCCGGGTAGTGTAAAGTGTGTTAAAATCATTTAGAGGATAGTTAGGATGAAGGATCTCCTCACACCATCTGCATCCACTCACCTGAGGTGACAGGTACTCCACACCATGCCATGTTTGATTATTTTTTACTGTGCAAATGTTTGGGTTGTGAGACGCATCATGACGTGGGTGTGACATTGTGCGTAATTCCATCTCTCCCTCCTTTTGAGGATTGATGATGAATTGATGATGGCAAATTTTGAAGTAGAGGGATTGTGGTGACGAATTTGGTATAAGGGAAATATGGGGAAGACGTGACAGTAGTGACGAATTTGTAAATGGGTAGATTTTGTAAATATGGGGTAAGAGCAAGGGTAGTGTAGGTGACAGGGGGGTGACGTACGGTAGGGACGAGCTTTCTCACTTCGCCCTCCGTACGCATTTCACCTTGCATTGCCTTGTTTGACGTGTACCCTTGTGACCTTACCCCTCGCTCAATTGTCTTTCTTTTGTCTCCCACATGACCTGTGCGCCATTGGGTGCCGAGGGGAGCGTGCGTGAGGTGGCCATTGTGCGCCCGAGATTCCCAGAACCAGCACGCATTGCGTTGATGTACCACTTTATGGACCGCTGTTCGGCGGCCAAGTACCACTTGATGGACCCCAGGTTCTGGGACAGAGCACCTCTGTTGGAGACCGGCCATAGTGGCCAGGGAATCTTGCTTGCGGACCTCGGTAAGGTGGCACCTATGCCAAACAGGTGGACCACCCTTAGTTGGCCCCTGAGGCCCTAAATAATAATAAAAAACGAACACAAGTTGTGCTTTTTATTATGTCCAAATAGGCCGCATGAAGCCAGAAGACGTCAGGAAGAACATCGGCCCAGCAGACAAGGAGAAGACCACCACCAGTTGTTTTGTTGTGTTTATTATGAACCATGGTGACTGCGCACCGAGTGGTGCTTTGTGGTGCTTGTGGTGCTTTTGGGTGCTTTGGTGGTATTGGTACTGGTGCATCGATGCAATGCGTGCTGTCTCCTCCCTCCCAACAGGAATTTCTTTCTCTTGTTCCCTAAAAAGAAAAGAAAAAAAACACACAGGTCCTGGGTTGCGTTGTAAATAAGAAATCACGTCATTGTAAATAATGCTCCCCACCGTAAATGTATAGTTTCAGAATAATTCCGTAATTCGGTTAGCTGTGGGCTTGAGTCTGTTAGACAGGATGCAATGCAATAGGGGGACATACTTATTTGTGTTTTAAAATTGTCACACTCAGGGTCAGGTTAATTGTAGAGGGAATTACACCTACATGTCACACTCAGTTAAGTCTAGTAGGCCCGAGGACGTGCCTGAAGAAAGGAGGGTGCAGTGTAACGATTTTGAGAAGTGTAACGGGTTTTGAGAAGTGTAACGGGTTTTGAGGAGTGTAACAATTTTGGAGGAAGGGTAACGGATGTGAAGAGTATGGTTTTGGTATGGTAACATCCTGGTAATGTAAATAATGGTCGCAGCCGTCCTCCTAATTAATTTCATAGAACATACACGCAGGTCACGATATATCTTTTAAATAGTGTATTTCCTTATTCCATGTAGGCTAAGTATGTGTTTTCCACTAGATTGACTTTGCATTGTATCAAACAAAATAAGCGTAGGCCCTTCCAATTTCCCCAAAACCTCCCTTCCATTTGCCTTCCGCATTTTGGTCGGTTTTTCTCTTCAACCACCATTGGCCACGAGGTAAGGTTGGAGAAGAAAGGCGTGTCTCCACCTCGTCAGAAGAGGGCAGGAGTGAACCGGCCCTAACAGCCAATCAACACCGCGGTGAGTGACCCGGTAGGCGTGCCCTCGGAGCCGGCGGCTTAATTCCGCCGGAGGTGATAAAAGCGAATGTAAGGAACTGCTTTACGGAGAGGCCTTGAGAGATACGCTGGGGGATGACCTGGAAGAGGAGCGCAATCCACCGCAAGCCCTACCTACCTGCCTGCAATATCCCCTGTCGTTGGAGAGACGCGCTGAACGGAGGGAGACGGCTCCACCCCAGGAAGAGGAGCAGGTGTGCCGAGCCAGCGCGTGACGGCCGCGGATACGCGACGGAGGTTTTCCCGCCAAAACCGCGAGGGGTTGAAAGCTGCTGCCTCCGACCTTGCCTTCCTCTCAAGCAATCAACCTCGAGCCATTACCTGCCTGCAATATCCACCGTGTGAGTGTGAACGTCCTGTCCTACTCGTTTGTCTTGGGGATTAAGTAAATGAAATAGAATAAGTTAACAATGCACTGTGTGACTGCTCTTTTCCATCTATTGCTGTAAATAATATTGGTCGCTCTAAAATATTGCTTGTGTGTGTATAATAAATCTGTTCTTCCTCCAAACTCTGTCTTTCTTCTCTCTTCTTCTCTTTCGGTCGCTTTAGAGGTTTCCCAATTGAATATCTGTAGCGCGATTAGTCAACGTTCGGGTGGAATCGGGTTCTAATCGGGGAGTAACTGTTCGGACGCGGTTAAATACACCACCGCTCGGTAAAATAACATCCAAAAACCGTGTCCGTAACAATATATATATATATATATATATATATATATATATATATATATATGTATGTATGTATGTATATATATATATATATATATATATATATATATATATATATATATATATATATATATATATATAGATAGATAGATAGATAGATAGATAGATAGATATATAGATATATATATAGATATACAGTCGTCCCTCGCTATATCGCGGTTCACTTTTCGCGGCTTCGGTACATCGCGGGTTTTTCTCGCTAGTATATGTAAAATTATATCGCGGATTTTTCGCTATATCGCGGGATTTTGCGGTATAAATGTATTTTTATATACTATTATTTTAAATATTTTTGTGGTAAAATAAGCATTTTCTAGCCTAAAAAATAAAAAAACGTAAAAAAATAAGAAAAATACAGTAATTAAAACATATTACAAGAAATAAAATACTGTACATAGTGTACAGTAGAAGGAGAGACAAAGAGTCGTGCGTATGGAAAACGCAGATGCGGCAGCTTCCACTTGCGCTAGTTACCCACGTAATGGGTAACTGTAATGCTCTTTCTGGCTGTGCAGTACATTCATCATCTTCATCACCTTCATCGTCATCAGTACTGCACAGCTAATTCATCATCATCTTCATCACGCAAGTTGTAGTATTGAAGAGCCGGGGCTCTTACTTGATACGGACGAAATGACGGGCAAGACACAAACTCGTCCGAGAAGATATTTATTCTCAAAACAAACTCGGGAACACTGAAAAGCCCGTTTATCGGGCTGCATTATAAAGCACAACCAGAAACCGAAACCGAAAGCCACGCCTCTCAAACGTGGCGTGCTTCGGTGGTCACGTGATCAACAGGTGTAGCTGATTATACCCGCACGCGCGGCAGCTTTGGTGGTCACGTGACCAGCAACTCTTGCGCCGCGGATCCCCGCCGGTGACGTCACTGGCTGGAGCAAGGAGATTCTGATGCTGGTCTTGCTTGGGGGATCCATGGGTCGCTACAGTATCTTCAATGGTGAGTACCGTTTAGAATTTTATATGTTGTTAAAATTACGTATGTTTAAGAGTGTAAAAAGTGTTTAAGAGTATAGGAAGTGTTTATAAGAGTATGGGAAAGGTTAATAAGAGTGTGGGAAAGGTTAATAAGAGTGTGGGGAGGGTCATAAAGCTTTAAAATATATATAAATAATAAAATAAAAATATGGTCGCTACTTCGCGGATTTTCGTCTATCGCGGGGTGTTCTGGAACGTAACCCCTGCGATAAACGAGGGATCACTGTATATATAGATATATATATATATATAGATATATATAGATATATATATAGATATATATAGATACTAGCGGGGTCACCCGTGGGAATCCCACGGGCATGGATGTGTGTGACATTTCGACATATTGAGTTATATGCTGCACATTCATTTTTACAAAATGGTTACTGGCAAGTCATCAGATCCAGAAATGGTGTGATGAACACAATTTATTTATTTCACATAATATGTGACCCCTCACTCCTCTCCACCTGACACTCTCCTGTCTCCACCTGACACTCTCCTGTCTCCACCTGACACTCTCCTCTCTCCACCTAGCACTCCTCTCCTCTCCAAACCCTCACATCCCTCTCCTTTCCAATCCCTCACCTCTCCAATCCCTCACACTCCTCTCCTCTCCAATCCTTCACACGCCTCTCCAATCGCGCCTCACACTCCTCTCCAATCGCGCCTCACACTCCTCTCCAATCGCGCCTCACACTCCTCTCCAATCGTGCCTCACACTCCTCTCCAATCGTGCCTCACACTCCCCTCCAATCACTCCTCTCCAATCGTGCCTCACACTCCTCTCCAATCACGCCTCACACTCCTCTCCAATCGTGCCTCACACTCCTCTCCAATCGCGCCTCACACTCCTCTCCAATCGCGCCTCACACTCCTCTCCAATCGCGCCTCACTCGCCTCTCCAATCGGCTTTCCCCGTCTCATTTCTCTCCTTTTTCTCCCGTCTCGTACTTTTTCTTGCTCCAAATTGGCCCGTCGGAATCGGAAATCGGCCCGTCTCGCCCGTCGGCCCGTCGGAATCGGAAATCGGCCCGTCTTGCTTTTGTGCTTGTGCGTAAATAAATTGTGTTCATGACACCATTTCTGGTGTTGGGCTAGCGGCTAGGGTGCCGGCTTAGGATCCTGGGTTCGAATCTCGGTCGATCGCCGAATTAATGCCAGGGGGGTTGACTCAGCCTGTCATCCTTCCGAGGTCGGCTAATTGAGTACCAGTTCACTGGTAATTCCCTGTTTGTCGTTGAAGGCGGCAAAAAGGGTTGGCGTCAGGAAGGGCATCCGGCCGTAAAACATTGCTTCAAAAAGGGGACAAAAAAACAACAACTACCACGGTCCCCGAAAAGGCCAACCCCCGCTTTGCGGGGAAAAATGGCCTCTAAACGGTGGTTTTTACACCATTTCTGGATCTGATGACTTGCCAGTAACCATTTTGTAAAAATGAATGTGCAGCATCTAACTCAATATGTCGAAATGTCACACACATCCATGCCCGTGGGATTCCCACGGGTGACCCCGCAAGTTTGCATTGACGTTCGTCGATGGACTCGTTCGCCCGTCTCATTCGTTTTCTTGCTGCATCCTGTTCAAGTCTGCGTTCTTCATCGATCGTCTCATTCATTTTGGAAATAGAAGTTTCCACGCAGCGCATGAATTGTCACGATCCTCAAGAGGAATTTGTCTCGTAATCATCAAATGATAAATGGCAAGTAAATTATATTGTGGAAAATTAAAGATTTCAAATAAACCTATTTAAAGTGTATTCGCACGTAACTAATTTTAAAAAACGAAGAAATATCTCTCGGTAATTTCCTGAAACATATTTTACTTCCGGCTAATAATGTTGAATTAAATAAAAACGAAGAAATATATGTCGGCATCATTGTTGACGTTTTTGTGACGACTGTCATCAAACGAAAAAGTAATATATCTTAACGGAAAAGCAAAAGCGAATTTTTAATATATATCGACACGTTGCCGTCGGTGTCATGTTGGGCGGTGTATGATACACCATGACGCGATTTTTAAAAATATATCTCTGCATTTTCCCGCGTGTGTGGAATGTTCTCAATTATTGCTGACACCGAGTCCAAAACCATCGATAAAAATGAAATCATATGGTGAGTTAGATTGGAGATAAAGGCGTGAGAGAGACTCAATGGCCTTGAAGTTGAAGTTACAGGCGTTTGAGAATTCATTTCGTTCTATAAACGGCAACTTTCATTGGATTTCCTTCCCGTTTTTTTTCAACCGAGTCGAAAACTATGTTAGCGACTGTGAAAAATGAAATGATATATCGAATTTTTAATATGTATCGACACGTTGCCGTCGGTGTCATGTTAGGCGGTGTATGATACACCATGACGCGATTTTAAAAATATATCTGCATTTTCCCGCGTGTGTGGAATGTTCTCAATTATTGCTGACACCGACTCTAAAACCATCGATAAAAATGAAATCATATGGTGAGTTATATTGGAGATAAAGGCGTGAGAGAGACTCAATGGCCTTGAAGTTACAGGCATTTGAGAATTCATTTCGTTCTATAAACGGCAACTTTCATCGGATTTTCTTCTCGTTTTTTTCAACCGAGTCTAAAACTATGTTAGCGACTGTGAAAAATGAAATGATATATCGAATTTAAAATAGATATCGACACATTGCCGTCGGTGTCATGTTGGGCGGTGTATGATACACCATGACGCGATTTTAAAAAATATATCTCTGCATTTTCCCGCGTGTGTGGAATGTTTGTGGAAAATTAAAGATTTCAAATAAACCTATTTAAAGTGTATGCGCACATAACTAATAAAAAAAACGAAGAAATATCTCTCGGTAATTTCCTGAAACATATTTTACTTCCGGCTAATATGTTGAATGAAATAAAACGAAGAAATATATGTCGGCATCATTGTTGACGTTTTTGTGACGACTATCATCAAACGAAATAGTAATATATCATAACGGAAAAGCAAAAGCGAATTTTTAATATATATCGACACATT
>NC_136262.1:122654028-122656528 GCF_964187855.1 Myxine glutinosa
AGGGCGCAAAAGTGCACGCAATGTAAGGTGATGCACACTGGGGGCACATGGGAACCAGGTGAGACAGGTACGTTCCTATCGTACGCCCCCCCCCCCCACCAGGTAACCTACATGGCCCCTCCCTTACCCCTTACTGTATCCACACAACACAACACTACTCATAAACATCTACTTTACAAATCAACAAACATCCCTACTGTCTTCCCCGTTCCTCCATATACCAAATTCGTCTTCTCTCCCTCCTAACCAATCAAATTTGCCATTTTCAACTGAACATCAAAATTTGCCATCACCAATTCATCATCAGTCCCTCCTAGGGAGGGAGAGATGGAATCACCCCAATGTCTCATCCACGTCGTGATGCGTCTCACAAATCCACACAGCAATCTCATTTCCTGCAACAAAACAAAGAAAACACAGGTGTGGAGTCATCATCATCACCACAGGTAAGTGGCTGCGTATGGTGCGACAGGTTCATCAATCCTAACTATTTCCTAAATGACTTTAACAACTTTACACTACCCGGGGTCTTTCTCCGGCCAAACCATTGGCCCTCTTACACTATGGGTTCTAAAAACCAATTCCCATTGGCCAACTGTGGTGCTTTTCAATTTGGGGTCTCACTCCCCGATTCATCTCCCGGTGCCCTCGCACAATTTCTGGGCTGTGGCGTGTACCTCTCCCAGTGGGTCTACCCACCTGCACACCTCCACCACTGCAGTTGCCTCCGAGCTTACCTGCTCCTCACCCTAACCTAACTACCTGGGGAAGGCCCTCTGGCTCTCTCCCCACTCGGTGCCCTCTCTGGCACTGGGCTACCCGGGTCCGTCCTCCGGATCCTCGGGCCCCATCCACAACTCTACCGGCTCCCAGAGCCCACCTGCGGCCTCACCTGGCCGACATCCTCACAGTGGTGGAGTGCCCAACCAACTACACACACTAACAGGCTACACGCCCAGCCATTTCCACAACACTAATGCACCCATCCACAATACCATTCTGCAACCGCACCACAAATGCCAATATCTAACCACAATTTACCTGCACCCTCTACCTAACACTTACACTACCCGCCCCGGGTACTCGTGAAAGGGGTCCACTCTTCCCCATCCACACCTTCGCACCATGCACACCACTCCGTACCACTCACTCCAACTCTCTCCACACGCCTGTACCTGCACACCTGTGCTCTCACACCTGGTGCCACCTGCACCCTTCTCTCCCCAAGCGCATTCGCGCTGATCCACACACTCACTACTCATACACTGCTCCACACACCTGTCCAGTTGCACACCTGTGCAATCACACCTGTTCAATTCTCACAAACACGGCATCATCTCAGCTAACTACTCCCTTCTGAAACTTGCGCTTCCCAGTCGTCCCTTTAAACTATTGCGCTCCCTCGTCATTATCATCCACACTAATCTACCTGCGTCCCTACTACAGGTATCAGTCACTAACTAAACTTAACGTCACCTAATGTCATCTTCTCTAGATCCCTATCAATATAACCTAACCCACCCGGGCTAGTTTTCACTGCCATACACCCCATAAACTATTGCTCCTTTGCCCACCCACATGGGAAGGGTGGCAGGGATGCCATCCCACCACATCGGGGGTCTCTCACTACCAATTTTGCACATCAAATTTCAACAAATCAAAAATTTGCCAATCACTGCCCATCATCTGCCAATCACTACTGCCAATCCCTTGCCAATCATCAAATTTTGTTTTTCTCTAATTTTGGGTCCAAAACACTAACCTCATCACCCAGTCTACTCACTAATACCTCTCGGTGCGCCAATCCCTGTCCAAAGCCCGGCTTCGTAAAGCCAAGCAATGGATGCTGGTTGTTTTGTGCCAGCGGCTGGATGCGTCCGGCATTCGGGGCAGGGACGGGGGCTTACCCGGGCCGAGATCCCACGCACCACCTCGGCGTGGAGCCATCCAATGTCCCGATCTCGACCTGCCGGCACGTCTCAACAAAACGTGGTCGCCATAACGACCCTTCTATCGGGCTGCCAGCTCCGCCTAGTGGAGCACGGACGCGGCCGTTCAAAGCGAGGCCCAGCACGCACCGAGGGCCCGATTCGGCTATAAGTCGTTCTAAACTCTATCCCGTCTAACGTCGATGCTTCACCTGGACGCTTACACCCCGCAGCCCGTTCCTTGCTCACACATCCAGCCGTGCCCATGCTCCTCGTACCTTTCCTTACACACCCAGGTACACCCATTCCACTCACAGCCTTGGTCACACACCTGACCACCGAACACTTTGGCACACATTCGTTGGTAGCACACCTCACCAACACACTTCTTCGCGCCCCCTCCTCGGTCACCTCCTCTGTGACAATCACAGGTGTGCTCTCATTCGCACACCCAACCACGTGCCTCACCACTAATTCCAGCGTGCATTCCCACTCACGCTCTACCATTCCAGGTGTGCATCCTTCCATCCCAGGTGTACATCCTCGCTCACCTGTCACAACTAACTCACTCT